>NW_024749920.1:0-13802 GCF_018991925.1 Homarus americanus | reverse complement strand
GTGTGCAGCAACACCGAGTCGTAGTAGTAAAACCGATTTTTGTATTTGATGATTTTGTTTTCTAAAGGAATATTAAATTTAATAAATGTGTCAAGATCATTCGCTTCACTATTCTGGATCATTTTCATCCTAATAAATTAACCTGATACATTTACTTTACTTTAAATAAGCTATTTAGTGGTGTTGGTAAAAGGGTGGGAATACTGAATTTTCATAAGATTTCAAGTTAAAATTTACCTAGCAAAAAATGAAAACTTTTCAAATCTGAAGATATCACATGATTCTGCACATAGAACTACATCATTAATACCATGGGCCGATTTTTCAAACTCCAAAAAAAAAAAATTCGCCTCCGTATGACACACCCTAATGCACAGACCAACTGGCCTATTGCAGACTCCTTATTTTCTTATGTTCTTATGTTCTTAAATCCTCAACATAAAAGACAAATTCACCTCCATGTGTTAAAATCTTACTACTCTACATTACCGTCACCACTATACCAAACCTGTGTAATATTAACACACTAATACACTATTAAGACATCACCAAATCCATCAATAAACAGTACATCTTCCTTTACACTTGATTAGAAAGAAAAAACAAGAAAATATGCCCAGAATCTCAATTTCATTCACTAACATTACGAAAAATTACAAGAGTTAAGAGTCAAAGCAAGATACGTACTGTACGCAATGTTGATGTTATTTTGTTCGACATCATTGTGTCCTAAAGTTAATCTGTTTTGTGAAGTAAATCCTCGGACTTGGGAACAAATCATCATGTGTACCTTTGAGTATTAAGGTCTTGATCCATTTCCTTGATGTCTACCGTTTGGAACAGGTAACGCCACCACAATTGTTTTAACCAAGACGAAAACGGACGAAAAAAAAAGCTTCTACAAATATCAAGTATTAATTTTCTCTCTTTACAGGATCTAATACTCTTGGAAATGTGTTTAAATTAATCTGATTTGTTTTCATTTATTGTCGATCCTTTATAAGAGGACTCGTGGATCCCCGAGCCTAGCCGGCCATTTTGTTTACATTTTTCGGTCGCTCTAAAATACCATTAAAACAATATTGAGTATAAACGTTTGGCTCAACTGATGATCTCAAACATGTCCCAACATTTTTTTGCCTCAACTCCACATTCTGTAACTCATTTAGGTAGATGTCCCTCACTACACATACACTAGACTATGTGTAATGTTGCAGCTAATGTGTTATCAAGATATTGCACATTATACGTTCATGTGTGGTCATTATTATATCAAACGGAGGAATTTTAAAGAGCTATTACACCACCTGTATCATTAGTTGTCGCCAGGTGAAGGAATGTTTAGGTAGATTATATTTTATTTACTGTAATTACAGTTTCAATACCTAAGACGTTCCACTATAAGAGTCTTTCAACCTCAGGTAAGGTCTTAAGACTTTCTACTCTAGGTCTTACACCCTGGAGTAGCTGTATCGTCCACATAGGTAATTACTCCACAAGGAACTACAAGTTACACCTTAATGTAATACTTCATTTACTGCCAAACTTTATTGGGAAATATTTTTTCACAAAGAATTTCAAGTTACAATTTCACATAATAAGTCACATTACAAACGTTCCTTCGGCTTGCAGTTAAACTTTGCAATGTCAAGATATTTTTTTCACTGCAGAGGAAAGTATCCGTCAGCATCATCACCACACACACACAAACACACACACACACACACACACACAAAGACAAAACTCCTGTATCCAGATTCTCAAAAGTTTATAAATTAAATTCTTCCCTAAAATTAAACAGACAATACATCTATGTATCATAGAGTATGTGAACAATATCGACGCCATATTGGTTACCATCTTTGAGTCATATAATTAGTTAGCTACATAGTGTTAATTATTTAGTTAAATAATAAAAAATAAAAAATAATCTACTAGCGTGTGTTGTGACCAAAATAAATCAACATTGTATTTACTTTCTCCTCCAGGGGGCACTAAGTCTAGAAAAATGACACAATTGACATCTACATAAAGTGACTGACCAAGGGTAGATATTGGCTACCTTGTGTGTTACTTTGAGGTCGTAAGAACACACAGAGCTGCTCTTAAGGATGTTTACCACAATACACCTCAACCAGTTTCTCATTCACAAAAGTCAAACAATAAATCTGGTTCAAAAGATACACCGTAAATTTTATTAGAATACAATAATCAATTACTGTATTATTGCATTGAGGCGAATAGTCTTATGGTGTTAAGATGTGTTCTTAAGCCACGAAGGTAAACAAAAGGTATTCAATATCTGCTTTGGTTGACGATGATCTGTAGACGTTAGCAAGTCCTCCTCCTCCTGCTCTCGAGTAAGGTAAAGAAGGCCTCACCTGACCAAAATTGTTAATTAAGATAGATTACCTGAAGATTAACCTCCCAGCTTATTTCAACTAATGATTAACCTAACGCTACCTGGGAAGTTAAGTTAGGTTAGATTAAGTTAAGTTAGATTAGGTTAGGTTAGGTTAGGGTAGGTCAGGTCAGGTCAGGTCAGGCAGTGCCAGTGTAGTTAATCTTGAGGTTAAATAAACTAGAGGCTAATCTTCACATGAGCCACTAAGACACTTTGACGGAGGCGTTTACGTACAACAGGAAAGCTCTGATAACATATAATGTACAGTATATACCGTTTAAGTTGCGTCAGCAGCTCTATACACCACTTATTGACCTACTCATTCACTGCTGTAGAAATATTTACTTCTAACAGGTTTCTATATGGTTCCCAGTCATCATAATACGACCTTGTAAAATCAAATGATCTAAATTAAACTAAACTTATCCAAATTAAACTTATTAGCTAACAAATCCTTCTAAAACACGATATATGCAAATAAAAAGTTCTAAATTTAACTTAACTTATCGTAATATAACTATTATAACTAAACCATTTTAATTAAACCTAACCTAAACACCTCAAATGCCACAAACAGAAGGAAAAAACACCTTTAATATTATCGTGTAAGAGGCCCCTGTAACCCACTAACTCCAGGTAATGCATCTATATCAATCTACCTGCGTCGGAAGCTCTATACGTGACTATGATCGTTACCCACTACTGGAGAACATTTGTACTTCTATAATTACCCCTGGAGAAACAATGCACCAATTTACGATTTATTTATTTTATTTTTCATTTATTTTTTATTCTTGGTCCATTCTGTAAACACCGCCCGCTTGTGAGTCCCGTCAGCCATTTTGTTCTAACTTTCGGGGATTCTAAAATAAACTATAAATAAATAAATAAATAAATAAATAAAACAAGCATCTTTTGTTTTTCTAACCCATGAGCTGTGAGTCTTCATTATATACTTCAACATTACTGTAAACTAAGGCTAGAGAGGGTGTGTACAGTACTAGTGGAGCCAAGACGAGAAGGTATTTCAAATCCCTAAAGGGTTTTACAAGTGGAGAGTCTTACAAGTGGAGGGTCTTACAGGTGGAGAGTCTTACAAGTGGAGGGTCTTACAGGTGGAGGATTTTGATAAGGATAGATACAGCAAGTCTTACAGTAGAATCAGCCAAGTCGAGGAAAACTCTTAAGAGTCATGTAACTTCTACCTGGTGTTACCTGTAACCAAGCTAAGGTATATGTAAGAAGAATATTATCTCGTTACTATCCATTCCTCTTCCACTTTCCTGCGAGGTGGTGTATTAATAGGCACAGATACTCATGATAAAGAAGGAATAATGAGAAAGACGCAAGATACCTATAAAATGCGACAGAATATACCCACACATCCGTAATCCTAACCCATCCCAACCCAACCCAACCCTATCCTACCCCCAGCTTCACCACAGTACACAAAGTCATTTTTGGTATCAGAGTGACGCATAAACACCCTGTATCGCCTAAGACACATTTGAATCGGATGGTTCGTTGACGGTTTTATTTCTTCGGTATAAACCAGTGAAGCAATTAGTTCATGGGAACAGCGAGTCAAAATACTTACATCAGCTTCGTTTACGACCTCCAGCTGATATTTACTTCTGTTGTCTATATCAATCACATTTTATAATGAAAACAAAAATATGGTTAGTTACTTATAAATGAAAATAAATCATACTTAGATACTTAGGAGTGGGGAAAAAAGATACTTAAGATACTTAAAAATGAAAACACTCCTTGATACTTAAATTAGGACAAAATAAACGGACATAAAGATTTAACTATGAGCGGTGGATATTACGACATGTACCGGCTATCAATACAGAGGCGCTATTTAGCCGTGAAGTTCTCTCAGAAACACAAGACAATATGTGGTCACGTAAAATTTTCAGGTTAATTTTTAACACCATCTGTCATTTTAAACCTTGGCACCTGTAGATTAAGAAAATATATGGTGATATTTTTTCTGATGGGATAAAGGTCGTATTTGTCCAGAGAAGTAAGAGAGGAAAAAAATCACTTGAGAGGCATGACGCACAGAGTGTCTAAGGTGATAAAGGATCATATACTACCATTTGGGTTTTCAAATTAAGTTCATTACATAAAATATCAAACTCATAAAGATTACAAAAGAACAGAACACCATAAGCTCTCTACAGCTATTGTCAGCCGTCAATATGCTGATGTACAGAAGCTACACAATGTTATTGGTGACTGTAATCCCAGGAAAATTATGCTCTTTTAAACTTGGTAACTGGAGCTGTAATGCCAGAAAATGCCAAATATGACAATCTATGTGCATATGAAGTTGGAAGACAAAATTATGAAAATTTTGTCAAGGAACGTATTGTTGGTCCATTGAGCATCTGGGAAAAGATGTCCAAGGTTAATCTTCTGTCGTGGAAAGCAGCAAATAAGACTTCAACCATCAAATTGCTATCACAAGTTATAGAACTTAAGCAGGACATACAGTATATGCATCACAGAAGGGCAGCACTGTACATATCAAGTCACCAGACACTGATGTGTTTGGCATATTAAAGCAGCCTCAACTTGGAGAAAATGCAAGTACTGTATGATAACAGGAACTGGTGAGCGACGACACATTGGGCAGAGAGCCTTACAGGTTTCCATGCCTTCACAGGATCTGACTGCATTGGAAAATTTGTTGGCAAAGGAAAGAAAGCATGTTGGAGCACTTTGATGAAATCTAACACAAAATTCCTAGATGCATTCAAGATGCTGAGTAGACCAAATGCCTCCAGCAGACATGTATATTGGTCTAGAGGAATTTGTATTTAAGCTCTACTGTCCACGAATGACTTTCACTAAACTGTCAAAACTTAGATGGCATCTCTTCAAGAAAACGCAGGCAGAAGCTGGAGAACTACCAGCGACTGCAGCAACTCTAAAGTATCATATATTGAGAGGAAGGCATCAAGCTCTTCTGTGGTCTTGTGATGCAGACAGTGAAATGATTTCACAATTAGAGCATGGCTGGAAGATTGACAATGACTGTTTCATACTAGTAATATCAGACCAACCACCAGCTCCAGAAGCATTCACAGAACTTGTTAAATGTGGATGTGGCGTCAGGAAATGTGGATCATTGTCATGTTCATACAGAAAGAATCAGAAAGAATAGCATGACATGCACCGAGATGTGTAACTGTCAAGCAGATGATGAGAAATGCCTAAACAAGGTGAAGGAATCTGTTGTACACAGAAGACTCTGATGACGAGGAATGAAGCAATGTCGTAAATAATAACTTGTGACTTGTATACACATGATGTATAACACTACAAACTTTTAATAAATATAAAACGGTGGTTCTAAGCTTTTCAGATAATGGTAATATGTATATGTTTAATTTCCAGTATTTGTCTTTAGCAAATAATTTTACTTACTGCAATCTCTTCTTTGCCAGAGACAGGATGGCATATATGAGCAGCCATGTTTGTAACACACTTATGATATTATAACAGCATTCATGATATATTATGTTAAATTGTAATCATATAATACTATATGTTCATAGGTTATTAGTCATGTTTTAAGTTAATTAGGACTTAATGGTAATACATCTGTGGTTCATTACGCCGCTCTTTAATAAAACTTCTTTAAAGGCATAAAACTTATAATAAACCGTTCAGAAAAAATGACACCACAGTTCCTTAACATAGTTTATAAGGATTATTATAATGTATGGTGTCAAAAATTAATATGAAATTTTTACGGGATTACTTAAGCTCCTACACTAAAACCTGCCGACCTAACCTAACCTTTTTTACCCACCTCTACCTACTTACCTAACCTGACATAATCTAACCTAACCTGAGGTAATCTAACATAACCTGACATAATCTAACCTAACCTGACATAATCTTACCTAACCTGACATAATCTAACCTAACCTGACACAAACTAACCTAACCTGACATAATCTAACCTACCCTGACATAATCTTACCTAACCTGACATAATCTAACCTAACCTGATATAATCTAACCTAACCTGACATAATCTAAACTAACCTGACATAATCTTACCTAACCTGACATAATCTAACCAAACCTGACATAATCTTACCTAACCTGACATAATCTTACCTAACCTGACATAATCTAACCTAACCTGACATAATCTAACCTAACCTGACATAATCTTACCTAACCTGACATAATCTAACCTAACCTCCCCGTCTGACATAAGCTAACCTAATCAAGCCTAACTTTCCCACCTACCGACTGTAACCTATCTACTTATTACCTACCTAATCTAACTTATCCCAACCTGACATAATCTAACCTAACCTATTGAAACTTAACTTAACCACCTACCTCATCTAACACCACTTTGTAATCTCTTTGCGCTACCGCTCACAGGATGAGTATGGGGGGCACAATAAACTAGCCTCTAAGTGGCAAAATTACAAAACTAACCTAACCTAACCCAACCTGCCTTAACCGCTAGGTTAATTTAGGCTAAATATGGTTGATTCATATTATGTTTTGACAGAAATTCCCGACAAAATAACGTATCTATATTGAGAACCACCGCCATGTTGGTTCCACGTTAACAAGACACGGATACACTACAGAATAACCCGCGTTCGTTTAACCTCAATTACTACAGTTTACTTTATAATCTTACATCACAATCTTCACTATATCTCACTTCACAATCTTCACTTCATCTCACTTTACAATCTTCACCACATCTCACTTCACAATCTTCACTACATCTCACTTCACAATCTTTACCACATCTTACTTCACAATCTTCACTACATCTCACTTCACAATCTTCACTATATCTCACTTCACAATCTTCACTACATCTCACTTCACAATCTTCGCCACATCTCACTTCACAATCTTCACTACATCTCACTTCATAATCTTCACTACATCTCACTACACAATCTTCACTACATCTCACTTCACAATCTTCATTAAATCTCACTTCACAATCTTCACTACATCTCACTTCACAATCTTCACCACAACTCACTTCTCAATCTTCACTACATCTCACTTCACAATCTTCACTACATCACACTTCACAATCTTCACTACATCTCACTTCACAATCTTCACCACATCTCACTTCACAATCTTCACTCCATCTCACTTCACAATCTTCACTACATCTCACTCCACAATCTTCACCACATCTCACTTCACAATCTTCACTACATCTCACTTCACAATCTTCATTTACATCTCACTTCACAATCTTCATTTCACATCCTCACTCACAATCTTCACTTGTTACATCCCCACCTTCAAATCTCTCACCACATCCCACTTCAATCTCACTGCATCCCCACTCACAATCTCTCACTTTGGTGATCTCACTCAATCTCACCATCCTCACTCACAATCTCACCACATCTCCACTCTGCCAATCTTCTACCTACATCCCCCACTCTGCTAGCCAACCTCTCACCACATCCCCACTCAACCACCACATCCCACTCACAACCTTCTACCACATCCTCACTCACAATCTTCTCACCACATCCCACTCACAATCTTACTATGATCTCACCAAAATCTTCACCACATCCCCACTCTGGCCAATCTCTGTTTACCACATCCTCACTCACAATCTCTACCATATCTCACTCTCACAATCTTCACCACATCTCAATTTTACAATCTTCACCACATCTCACTCACAATCTTCTCACCATATCCCACTCTCACAATCTTCACTACATCCCACTTCACAATCTTCACTACTTCTCAATTCACAATCTTCACTACATCTCACTTCACAATCTTCACTACATCTCACTTCACAATCTTCACTACATCTCACTTCACAATCTTCACTACATCTCACTTCACAATCTTCATTACATCTCACTTCACAATCTTCACTACATCTCACTTCACAATCTTCACTACATCCCCCTTCACAATCTTCACTACATCTCACTTCACAATCTTCACTACATCTGAACTACTAACTTCACCACATCCATCTCAACTTCTGGCCTCAAGCATCTCACTCTAAGCAATCTTCTTACTATGATCCTACCTCTTAAGCAATTTTCACATCCCCACTAAGCACTTTTGGTACCCCACTCACAACTTCACCAGATCCCCACTCACAACTTCCACCACATCCCCTACACTCCACAATCTCCACTACATCTCACTCTCACAACTTCACCACATCCCACCCTGCCCACAACTTCTCTCACCCACATCCTCACCCACAACTTCACTACATCCCCACCTCCACAACTTCTCACACCATCCTCACTCACAACTTCTCACTACATCCCACCTACAACTTACCCACATCCTCAGCTTCCACACCCCACCACATCCCCACTCCACAACCCCACATCCCACTCACACCTTCCCCACATCCCACTCACAATCTTCCACCACATCTCACTCTACACCTCACCACATCCCCACCTCCAACCACCACATTCTCACTTCACAATTCTTACTACATCCCACTTCACAATCTTCACTACATCTCCACTCTGCCACAATCTTCACTAAGCATCTCACTCTGGCCAATCTCTTCACTATATCCTCACTCACAATCTTCTACCAGCATCTCACTCACAATCTCACTACACTCACACCTCAAATCTCTCACCTTACATCTTTACTCACAATCTTCACTACATCCTCACTCACAATCTTCACCACATCCACTCACAATCTTCACCACATCCCACTCACAATCTTCACTACATCTCACTTCACAATCTTCACTACATCTCACTTCACAATCTTCACTACATCTCACTTCACAATCTTCACCACATCTCACTTCACAATCTTCACTACATCTCCCTTCACAATCTTCACTACATCTCACTTCACAATCTTTACCACATCTCACTTCACAATCTTCACTACATCTCACTTCACAATCTTTACCACATCTTAATTCACAATCTTCACTACATCTCCCTTCACAATCTTCACTACATCTCACTTCACAATCTTCACTACATCTCACTTTACAATTTTCACATCTCACTTCACAATTTTTACATCTCACTTCACAATCTTCACTACATCTCACTTCACAATCTTCACTACATCTCACTTCACAATCTTCACTACATCTCACTTCACAATTTTCACTACATCTCACTTCACAATCTTCACTACATGTCACTTCACAATCTTCACTACATCTCACTTCACAATCTTCACTAACACCATCCTTCATCACTACATATAACAACATCCACCATCACTACATATAACAACATCCATCATCATCACTTTATATAACACTATCCATCATCACTACATATAACACCATCCATCATCACTACATATAACACCATCCATCATCACTACATATAAAACCAACCTATCATCACTACATATAATATCATCTATCATCACTACATATAATACCATCCAACATCACTACATATTACACCACCCATCATCACTACATATAACATCATCCATCATCACTACATATAACACCATCCATCATCATCACTTTATATAACACTATCCATCATCACTACATATAACACTATCCATCATCACTACATATAACACCATCCATCATCACTACATATAACACCAACCATCATCACTACATATAACACCATCCTTCATCACTACATATAACACCATCCATCATCACTACATATAACACCACCCATCATCACTACATATAACATCATCCGTCATCACTACATATAACTCTATCCATCATCACTACATATAACACCAACCATCATCACTACATATAAGATCATGCATCATCACTACATATAACACCATCCATCATCACTACATATAAAACCATCCATCATCACTACATATAGAACCATCCTATCATCACTACATATAATGTCATTCAGCATCACTACATATAACACCATCCATCATCACTACATATCATGCCTTCCTTCATCACTACATATAACACCATCCATCATAACTACATATAACACCATCCATCATCACTACATATAACACCATCCATCATCACTACATATCATGCCATCCATCATCACTACATATAAAACCATCCATCATCACTACATATAGAACCATCCTATCATCACTACATATAATGTCATTCATCATCACTACATATAACACCATCCATCATCACTACATATAAAACCATCCAACATCACTACATATAACACCACCCATCATCACTACATATAACATCATCCATCATCACTACATATAACTCTATCCATCATCACTACATATAAAACCATCCTATCATCACTACATATAACATCATCCATCATCACTACATATAACACCATCCATCACTACATATAGAACCATCCTATCATCACTACATATAATATCATCCATCATCACTACATATAACACCATCCAACATCACTACATATAACACCACCCATCATCACTACATATAACATCATCCATCATCACTACATATAACTCTATCCATCATCACTCCATATAACACCTTCCAGCATCACTACATATAACACCAACAATCATCACTACATATATCATCATGCATCATCACTATATATAACACCATCCATCATCACTACATATATTACCCTCCTATCATCACTACATATAACACCATCCATCATTACTACATATAACGCCATCCTTCATCACTACATATAACACCATCCATCATCACTACATATTATAACACCATCCATCATCTTTACAAACACCAGTCCTCAACACTATAGTGATAAACAGCTTCATTTTGATGTCAATTTCTTTTAATTCCAACCTTATTAAACCGTAATTCTTTCTGTATGGTCAAATTTTGATTTGACCTCAGTGAGAGAGCTGTTAGTGTCAGTAAATCACAATGGTGTTCCAACGCACTGTATCGAAGGTGTCTGAGGTGGAGGTGAAGGCTTGCAAGGATTTCGTTGTAGACTTCGACACCAGCTTCGTGGTGGTTGCAACAAACATCTACCCTGGTGTGGCCCTAAGCAGATTCGACCATTGTTTGAGGAATGTGGACAGATCGACCTATTTGTGATGCCCGCAAAAGACAACAAAAATGAACACTATGGCTTCGCATACATCCGATACTTTGACGAAGCCTCCTGTGATAAGGCTGTTGGACGATTGGATGGTGACAGCATTGGCCGCAGCCGAAAATCATCTAACAAGCTGGAAGTTAACTACTACAGTGCCCATGGTACCTTGAACAACCTTGACCGCCAAGCTGCTGAGTTCATAGTTCTGTCCAGTGTTGCCGACCAACACCCCGCCTCTATCCTTAAGAAGACCAACGTGCGCACTACCGTTGCCAAGTCAGTTACCTTCAATTATGACAATTTGGGCGACATCAGGGAGCGCGAAACTTCCACAGCTACTTACACTCTGTCTGTACCTCCCAACCAATGAATTTAACTCAACTGCTGCCATCGAATAAGAAAATGTCGCCAATAGTTGTACCTCTGGGAACCTGGAGGGAGGCACCAACCCCTGATGAAGGCTCAGTAATATCTACCATGTTATGTAAACACTTATAACACATATAACATCATCCATCATCACTACATATAACACCATCCATCATCACTACATATAACACCATCCATCATCACTACATATTACACCATCCATCATCACTACATATAACACCATCCATCATCACTACATATAACACCATCCATCATCACTACATATAACACCATCCATCATCACTACATATAACACCATCCATCAACACTACATATAACACCATCCACCATCACTACATATAACACCATCCATCATCACTACAGATCGGTAAAGTAGTTTCCGAGATTCTCGTGCGGACACACAAACAAACACACACACACACACAAACAAACAGACATACTTCTTTGTTTTATATCGATAGAAGATAGATCATCACTACATATAACACCACCCATCATCACTACATATAACACCACCCATCATCACTACATATAACACCACCCATCATCACTACATATAACACCACCCATCATCACTACATATAACACTACCCATCATCACTACATATAACACCATCCATCATCACTACATATAACACCACCCATCATCACTACATATAACACCACCCATCATCACTACATATAACACCACCCATCATCACTACATATAACACCACCCATCATCATTACATATAACACCACCCATCATCACTACATATAACACCACCCATCATCACTACATATAACACCACCCATCATCATTACATATAACACCACCCATCATCACTACATATAACATCATCCATCATCACTACTTATAACACCATCCACCATCACTACATATAACACCATCCATCATCACTACATATAACACCACCCATCATCACTACATATAACACCATCCATCATCACTACAGATCGGTAAAGTAGTTTCCGAGATTCTCGTGCGGACACACAAACAAACAAACAAACATACTTCTTTGCTTTATATATATACATACAAGAAGCAAAAATCTTTAATTATCTATTAATTGTAAGTTTTAAGGTTTTCTTGGAACCCTTGGCAGGAAATAAGGACACTTGAGCCTTGAAAACTTACTGTCGTTGTAATTATTTATAATAAACCTGTCGATGTTTATTTCCGGGTTAAAGTAAAAGGAAGGTTTTGTCTGGACTATTAGCACGCAGACAGTTGCTGGTTGACGATACTGAAGGCCTATACAGGTGTGTGGTGCTTGTGCTTGGTGATGCTTCGTTTATGAGAGATAATCCCAGGAGTGAACTTTGTTCTGAAAGGACAAACAAAAAAAGTCATTAGTTATCGTTGTCCCGGAAGTGTTTGTATGTCGGTCACTCTTGTGTTGTCGATGTGTCCACCCCACAGAGTTATTGCCTGAAGTGACACATTAGACTTCAATTAAAGATCCCCTCCATATGGAAGCTGTTCACACCTCTTGACAGTATTTGGTCTGACATTTAGTTATAAAGGTCGTTTTTTGTCTAGTTCATCTTCCTATGACAACATTAACAATTCATATCACGTTTTAGAGTTGTATGTTCTTCAAGCCAATTTACACAGTACAGGTAACACCAGAGTCAGGCAGGTACAGTGTTAAGCGTCGTGGTCTACTGCTGTCTTACTGAGTAACGATGATGAAGTAAAGTGGGAAATGACTTTGCCATGAGAGAGGAGAGGAAAGAGAGAAGGAAAGAATAGAAACGGGAAGTAAAGTAGTAGGGAGTAATAGCAGGTGGGCTGTCCACCTAGCTGAGGCGAGGTGATTGGTTGAGGTGGTGGCCATACACAGCACGCTCCTGCTCGCTCAAGGGAGGCTGGGGGTGGGGGGAGCTAAGCTAGTTAGGCATTCAGTATTGTAATGTGTGTTAATTTGTGCAAGTTAAATGGTGGTGTTATTTTTTCATGTATT
>NW_024749919.1:0-11281 GCF_018991925.1 Homarus americanus | reverse complement strand
AAGTTCGAAGTACGACAACTTAACCCTTGAGTACGATGGTTTAAAGATCTATAAAAGATGACGTACGATATCGAGGGAATACTGTACTATCTTACGCGTGAGAGGGAGGGGATAAACTCCACGGACTTCAACCCATGTTTCACTTACTTACACTCTACTACCGTTATCTCAATGTTACTATTTATCATAAGCTTGAACTTTGTACATTTAATAACGAGACATCATAAAAAAGCTAGTTCTGTAAATTATATATTGATGGTATAAATTACTGAGAATATGTTTAAGTTGATATTACTTAACGCTGGTGAAAATAATCTCTGTAATTCAGTAACACAGTGTAAACAAATATAAATATATAAAAAATATACAATACGTGGGATTTATCAGTGTTTCTAATACATTCAAGTTTTATTGATGTTGATTTATTGGTTTTATTAGTGGCAATATATTAGGTTTGCTACTGCTAATTTAATGTTTTTCTGATAATTTATTTTTGATTTTAAAGGAATTGTAAAGAAGTTCTCTCTCACACGTGCTCCAGTGCTTCTCTCTCTCTCTCTCTCTGTCATTCATCATCTGTCTTTTTTCTTTCGCCATACCAATAAATTATCAGAAAAACATTAAATTAGCAGTAACAAACCTAATATATTACCACTAATAAAACCAATAAATAACATCAATAAACTTGAATGTATTAGAAACTACACTGATAAATCCCACGTATTGTATATTTTTATATATTTATATTTGTTTATACTGTTGTTACTTTGAATTATGAGGGTCATTATTTTCACCAGCGTTAAGTAATATCAACAAACATATTCTCGAAAGTAATTTATACCATCACATATAATTTACAGAACTATTTTTATGATGTCTCGTTATTAAATGTACAAAGTTCAGCTAGCAAATAAATAGTAACATTGAGATAACGGTAGTAGAGTGTAGAGGTGAAACATGGGTTGAGAAGTCCAGGAGTTATCCTCGCGTAAGATAGTAAGGCATTCCTGATATCGTACGTCATCTTTATAGATCTTAAGCCATCGTACTCAAAGGGTTGTTGTCGTACTTCGAGGTTGTTGTCAATTAAGGGGTTAAAATCATCGTATTCAAAGGGTTAAGTCGTCGTACTCAAGGGTTAAGTCATCGTCTAGAAAGGGTTAAATCGTCGTACTCGCTCTCCTGTTTACTCTCGGCATTAATAACATTTAGTTTGATAAAATTAAAAATTAAATGTTGGCATATTTTAAAGTTGCAACTGAAACATCAAATGACAAACGTTATATATGAGTATGTTAATTAGTGTTAAAGATAAAAAATAAGTGAATGAAGTGTATCAATGTGAGTAAAGTGTTGATGTTATTACAACGCTTCAAGCAGTATATAAGGCCTTTAGCGCATTTCTAAATTAATACATATTATTTATCCATAATTACAAATTAAGAGAGAGCTAAACGTGTTTTGATTCAATAACGAAGGTCATTAAGGGGTAATAAGGTGAGTAATTACAATATACAATCAACAATTAATCACGACTGGAACTTGGTCAATGTAATGATGACTTTTGTTTATTATTATAGGTCAAAATGTATTAATATTTGTTGGTGAGTTAACAATGACTTCTATCTTGGTGTATTTCTGTACATGCAACACCTGATGCCTTTATACACGTTCACAAAATATAGTTTTTATTTGAAGAACAATACATAAAAGTTTGAAAAATATATCACTACAGAAAAATATATAAGATGTATATTGTTGTGATTATGTGTCTGTTCTTCAGCGCCTGAGGTCTGTAAATAACTCCTTCATTTAGTTTTTACACCATATGAAAAGAAAATATGGCCGGTACTGTACTCAACCGCATTCATTTTCCCAATAGAAAACTTAAGTACCCATTTCCAGCTGGGTGAACGGAGAGCGCCTGGATCGAACCGCCTGACCCATGGAACAGGAGACCGCCGTACCCCGTATAATATTAAATATTAAGCTACAAATTCACCGAAATTACCACCATCATTAATACTAACAGTCCTCTACCCCACCCCGTTATGGAGGGCTGGGTGAGGAGGGTTGAGTTGAGGGAGGTTGGGGTGAGGGAGGGCTGGGTGATGGAGGGCTGGGGTGAGGGAGGCTGGGGTGAGGGAGGGCTGGGGTGAGGGAGGGATGAGGTGATGGAGGGATGAGGTGATGGAGGGATGGGGTGATGGAGATGAGGTGAGGAGGGCTGGTGAAAGAGGGCTGGGGTGAAAGAGGGCTGGGGTGAGGGAGGACTGGGGTGGAGGACTGGGGTGAAGGAAGGACTGAGAATACTCCTTCATGTGCCTCAAGGACGACCTCGCCAATCAAGGCAGAATCACAATAACTGAGCCTCGTAAAAGTATCTCCAAGGGTTAATACTAGAGGGTCGTCCTCCCTAACAGACTCCCTCACCTGCCCCTGCGGTAGTCTCGCCAACTTTAAGAATAAATTTGCAGTTTGTGGAGGCCAAGCTGGTGACAAAGTTGTGGTGGTGGAGGGTTGAGAGACCTTGGCAATCCTGTGTAATTTCCCGCCAGAAACATCAACTGACGGTGTTCCGGAAGGGCAATATATCCCCAGTGTTTTGTTGACATATTTAGTTATGTTTAGCGTTGGCAAATTTTCTTATTCTTAGCAGTGAAATATAAATAATATTTGGCTTTTAGAATCGTTTTAAAAATTATACGCCGTGTTTTGTAAGAATATTTAGGTGTTTATTGTATAATTGTGTGTTAATGTTTACGGTTTTCTGATGTTGAGGTTTTAGCGTGAAACTGATTATTATGTTTTTTATCATAATTTAAATCACAGTATACGAGCTACAGAAAACAACACACTCGAACTCTCAAGTCTGAAACATATTAATCGGCTCCTCACAAACGGACTGAGGTAGAACAGGTGTCCCTCTCTCTTCAATAACTGTTTAGGTTTTTACGACAAGTCAGTTAGGTATGTATTTAGTCATCATTTACCAACACATAGGTAAATTAAAGTAGTTCTCAGATTATCGAGGAAATGTACAGAGTGTACAATAAGTGGTGCACCATATTATACAGGGTGTGTCACAGTTGGTGCACCATACTGTACAGGGTGTGCAAGTTGGGACCATACTGTACAGGGTGTGTCACAGTTGGTGCACCATACTGTACAGGGTGTCACAGTTGGTGCACCATACTGTCAGGGTGTGTCACAGTTGGTGACCATACTGTACAGGGTGGTACAGTTGGCACCATACTGTACAGGGTGTGTCACAGTTGGTGCACCATACTGTACAGGGTGTCAGTTGGTGCACCATACTACAGGGTGTGTCACAGTTGGTGCAATACTGGACAGGGTGTGTCGTGGCACCTACGTACAGGGTTCACAGTTGGTGCACCATACTATAAGGGTGTGTCACAGTTGGTGCACCATACTGTACAGGGTGTCACAGTTGGTGCACCATACTGTACAGGGTGTGTCACAGTTGGTGCACCACTGTACAGGGTGTGTCAGAGTTGGTGCACCATACTGTACAGGGTGTACAGTTGGTGCACCATACTGTACAGGGTGTGTCACAGTTGGTGCACCATACTGTACAGGGTGTGTCACAGTTGGTGCACCATACTGTACAGGGTGTGTCACAGAGTGCACCATACTGCAGGGTGTGTCACAGTTGGTGCACCATACTGTACAGGGTGTGTCACAGTTGGTGCACCACTATACAGGGTGTGTGGTTGGTGCACCATACTGTACAGGGTGTCAGTTGGTGCACCATACGGGTGTGTCCAGTTGGTGCACCATACTATACAGGGTGTGTCACAGTTGGTGCACCATACTGTGCAGGGTGTGTCACAGTTGGCACCATACTGTACAGGGTGTGTCACAGTTGGTGCACCATACTGTACAGGGTGTGTCACAGTTGGCACCATACTGTACAGGGGTCACAGTTGGTGCACCATATATACAGGGTGTCACAGTTGGTGCACCATACTGTACAGGGTGTGTCATGGTTGGTGCACCATACTGTACAGGGTGTGTCAGTTGGTGCACCATACTGTACAGGGTGTGTCACAGTTGGTGCACCATACTGTACAGGGTGTGTCACAGTTGGTGCACCATACTGTACAGGGTGTGTCACAGTTGGTGCACCATACTGTACAGGGTGTGTCAGTTGGTGCACCATACTACAGGGGTGTGTCACAGTTGGTGCACCATACTGCGGTGTGTCACGTTGGTGCACCATACTGTACAGGGTGTGTCACAGTTGGTGCACCATACTATACAGGGTGTGTCACAGTTGGTGCACCATACTGTACAGGGTGTGTCACAGTTGGTGACATACTGTACAGGGTGTGTCACAGTTGGTGCACCATACTATACAGGGTGTGTCACAGTTGGTGCACCATACTGTACAGGGTGTGTCATAGTTGGTGCACCATACTGTACAGGGTGTGTCACAGTTGGTGCACCATACTATACAGGGTGTGTCATGTTGGTGCACCATACTGTAAGGTGTGTCACAGTTGGTGCACCATACTGTACAGGGTGTACAGTTGGTGCACCATACTGTACAGGGTGTGTCACAGTTGTGCACCATACTGTACAGGGTGTGTCACAGTAGTTTCATACTGTACAGGGTGTGTCACGGTCGCGAACTAAAAAGAAATAATGTTTTTTTTCGTTATTTTCAGGTGTCATCCGAGCCTTGAGATGTTACAGGAGTGTGTTGGTTGGCTTCCAGAAACAGTTAGCAGTTCTTAAGTGTTACTGTGCTGTGTATAGTATCTCACAACGCCAGCTGGTCAACACCTAAAGATACTGGTTGTTGTTCGCCTTGAGAGTGTTGTGAGGCATTTTAAACACTCTCTTTCCTATCTATCACTCTTTTCTTTGTCTGTCTGTCTGTCTGCCTGTCTGTCTTATATTTACATGTCTATTTCTCTTTTCTTGCTGTTTCATTCTCTTTCTGCCTTTACCTTCTGTATCTCATTCTCTTCTTCTATCGCTTTGTCTTTTTCTATCATTCTCTCTCTCACACCACAACCATCACTCCGTAAACCTCCCCTTCAATACCAGCCTTTTACACACACAAGTTTTCGTCTCCTTTGAGTGTACAGATGGCAGCCTTAGTAGCCTCGTGTCGGATGACTATTTTATACTTAGGAGTTTCATATCATATTTTATTCTTATTCGTTATGTATATTGTCGTTTTTCTTTTACTTATATATAAATAAATAAATAAATAAATAAATAAATAAATAAATATATATATATATATATATATAATATATATATATATATATATATATATATATATATATATATATTTATTATATTTTTTTTTTTCGCTGTTTGTAAATGAGAAAAAGAATCATTTGTTGTTTTTCCTGTTGTGTCCTTGGGTTTGTTGTTGTTTTTTTGTTTTGTTTTGTTTTAAGTCTCTCGCTTTGATCTTTTTACGTATTGATTTTTTTGTGGGGGGGTTTGTTTTTTCTCTTTGTGTCTCCGTCTATCTGTCTGTCTATCTCTTTTCACCACCATTACACCACCAACACCACCATCATCACGTACCACCATCATTACGCACCATCATCACCATCACTACAACTACTACACTACCACCACCATCGCACCACCACATACCACTAATACCATCACCCCAACCACCATCACACACTACCGTCACAACTCACAACCCCTCAAGCCTTCTATTAGCGACATCACAAACCTATCAAACTAACTGACTCAGCTTAACTCGAGAATAAAACAATCAAAATGGCGTCAACATTACCCTGTGACTCAACAAAGCAGATATCACATAGAAAGTAATATAAGTAATATATATTTTATATCTGGATTCATTTCTCCCAAGGTATTGTTGTCATGCTCCAGGCAACGTCAAACTCAGGAACAATTCACTGCTGCACGAGAAACTATCAAGGTGTGTTATCGGCGTTGACGCAGGAGAGTCTAGTAGGAGTGAGTAAGATATCTGCCGCCTCTACCACACCGGGAACTCTGCTGGTGGTAGGAGGTGAGGGTGGTGGTGGGAGGAGGTAGGGGGTGAGGTGAGGGTGGGGGTGGGTGGGAAGTGGTGAGGGGGTGAAGGGGTGGTGGGTGGGAGGAGGGACGCGCAGGCAATCCAGACACACACATAACTCTTACTTATAAACGGTGAAAGATAATGATAGAAACAGAAGACTAGAAAGAAGTTTAAAGACTTGGAGGACCCACACACACACACACACACACACACACACACACACACACACACACACACACACACACACACACACACACACACACACACACACACACACACACACACACACACACACACACACACACACACACACACACACACACACACACACACACACACACACACACACACACACACACACCAACATGAACCAGTTAAAGGGTGTATGAAGGCAGGTTGTCAGGATGAGGTTGTATTAAGGCTGGTTACCTGGGGCTGGTGAAGCTTATCAACATTATAGGCAATATTCCGTCATGAGATTGCTTGACCTTCTGTATGTAATATACCTATTTTGCTTTGATTATTGTCTAGTATTTATTATAGCATATAGGATCTGGATCATAATGTTCGAAATAAGGCAAGCAGAGTATTGGGTTTTATATCTAGAAGTGTAAGTAATAAGAGTGCAGAGGTCTTATTGCACTATATCTTGCGCTAGTTAGGCCGCACCTCGATTATGCGGTTCAGTTCTGGTTGCCCTTATTATAGAATGGATATCAATTCACTAGAGTCGGTGCAGCGAAGAATGACGAAAATGATTCCGGGACTTAGAAACCTTCCATATCAGGATAGGTTAAAGAAACTAACTTGCATTCCTAAGACAGAGTGCGGAGATATAATAGAAGTATTTAAGTGGGTGAAAGGAATCAATACAGGTGATATAGATAAAGTTCTTATAATATCCGGAGCAGGATAGGACTCGGAACAACGGATTCAAGTTGGATAAGTTTAGGTTTGGGAGAAGAAGGAACTGGTTTACAAATAGGGTGGTGGACGAGTGGAACAAGCAGCAACTTTGTAGTAAGTGCTGGAACGCTGGAAAGTTTGAGGCTAGATAGATTCATGGATGATAGAGAGTGGTAACTTTCTCGACAGGAGCTGCCATGCACAGGCCAACCGGCTCCACTCAGACTCATTATTTACTTATGTTCTTATATATTCTGTATAATATGCTAATTAAATAAAGCTCTGTAAGTATAATTATGTATTCCAGGACAGAAAATCTTTAGCTCGTAAAGTCATGCAGAAGGTGGGTTATAAGGCTTACCTATAATGATTGGAGTCTTACCTATTATGGCTGTAGCCTACCTATAATGGTTAGAGTCTTACCTATAAAGCTGTAGCCTTACCTATAATGGTTAGAGTCTTACTATAATGGCTGTAGCCTTACCTATAATGGTTGAGGTTCTTACCTACTTGTGTAGCCTTTATAATGGTTAGAGTCTTACCTATAATGGCTGTAGCTTACCTATAATGGTTGAGTCTTACCTATAATGGCTGTAGCCTTACTATAATGGTTAGAGTCTTACCTATAATGGCTGTGACTTACCTATAATGGTTAGAGTCTTCTACAATGGCTGTAGCATACCTATAATGGTTGAGTCTTACCTATAATAGCTGTAGTCTTACCAATATACACATGAGCCTTACCTATAATGAGCAACCCTATAATACCTTTCATCAATGACCGCGGTAATGGACGTGTTATATTGGACCACAAATGCCAAATTATATATATTATTGTTGAAGGAAGGAGATTATCAGGCTTACCAGCTGTAATATTGTCTTATAGTAATTCAGACACTCGGTTAATGAGCCACTACACTACACCTACACACACTACACACTACACAACACCTACAATCCTAGGTAAAACAACATAAATGACCTCATACAAATTCTTCTGGAAGACTTGGAGGACTTCAAGGTAATAACGACTTCTGCAGGTGTCGTTAGGTGTTCCTCCTGAAGGTGCTGCACGCTGTTGGCAGCAGAGACTATCTTGTAATTATTTACAAAATTAACTAAATAAATGATTTACAGATATAGAGGCGGTTAATAATAACATATTGACATGGCTGTGTAAGTAAACGCCTGAGCTCTCTTGAAGGCACCATATATACTATTGCAATCAAGGAAAAAGTCGTGTCACGGTTTTGTCCGATGATTAAATATAGCCCATTGAAACATTATGAGAGCCCTACCACAAGGAGCGAGAGCACCAAAAGTTTAGCCCTTCGGCTATGTTTTCACCAAATTTCACGACGACACATCTTTCATTGTACGTTAATCTCGAGGAATTATTATATAAACTAGTATCACCTGGATTAGGACACGTAACATGGTGTTAGTAAATGCATATGATACTGTTACTACGATTATCACTTTTTATTTATTTATTTATTTAAAAATTTATATTATACGTATACTGTCTACATATTTTACAGTGGGCTGATTACAGTAATCTGATGAGTGGGGAGGCAGTACATCATTGGTTGTGTTAACACCTTAACGTGAAACAAGAAGACGGACAGTCGAGGTTGATCTTCACGGCAAATATATTTTTGCAACGGTAATTTATATCCGCGTGACAATAATATGTGATGTAATGGTTTTTGTAAGTTAATAAAAGTAGGGTATAAAGTGTTACTAAAAAAATACTAATATGAGACAAAAGACATTTAGAGATGATTTAAAGGAAGGAGGCGTAGTCATTGCTCGGATGGGTGGGGGTAAGTTGTTCCATACCGCTTATACGAGATGGACAAGAACGCGCTATGTATTTATACAGTAGTAGTAATTAATTTTAACCGAGACGACGTACCTTCGTCAGCTCATAGAACTTGTCTTTTGTGGTGAACTTGCGACGCGTCGATCGCGACAAGTTAAGACCTCGACTGTCCACACCTAGGACAGTAAACCCCAACTATGGTTGGGCGAGATGGTATTCAGGTTACCAGCAAGTATTTTATGAAAAACGTTAAACAAAATTTACTTACATGTACAATAAAGCCATTCTTATATGTATTCTGAAATCCAGACTACGAATACATAATTGAGAAAAGAGTTGTAGTTTCAGAAATTATAAATATTTAATAAATTTAACATTTGCTCATTAGCAACTGGATTGTTCGTGATACGTGTCACTTCCTCGATGATAAATTTCAGAACTCTGACTTTCGTACAAATACTTCCATTAATGCACCTAATTAGCAGTTTGTCTGTAGTGAAAGTAAAAGCTAAATTAACTAACCTGACTTGGCCTGACCTAACCTGACCTGACCTTCAGAGAACACCTACGACCCAACATGAAAGTCTTCATTAACACCCACAACCCCATGACAAGACCCAGCCTCACTTAAAGTAGACCTTTCGCGTCCACACCTTGCTTTAGGGAATGGTCTGATCCTGTTTAATAGCTTCAGACCTGCAGCTTATTGCCTCAGTCTGGCCCCTCACACCTCACCTCACCTCACTTCCTGCAGACTCGGTCAAACTGTCTCTATATTAGATACAATTAAAACCTTTCCTTCTCATGATCTGTTTCTAATAATTCAGCTTTTACTCTATTAGATGACTATGCATATCAGGCTCTGACTAAGATGTTGTGTTTTAATCTATACATGTACGTAATAGTGTTGAGTCTGTCTTCTATCACAGGTAATAGGCGAGGAACAGCAGAAGCGGATGGGGAAAATGAGAATTGTACCGAAGCGATGGACATAATTCAAGATAAACTCCGCTGGCTCTGCAGGAAGATGGAACCTGCATCAACGGTATAGTAGCAACAGTTTTATATATTATACTGAGTTCTGTTTTAACCTGTATTTTATACGACGGTGAGGTTTCAATCTGCTTGCTCTTCACTACATAATCTGTACTCCTTTAAGTCCTGTCTCATCTTATATATCTTACCTGTGTTTGCACATTTGTGGCTGTCACCTTCCTTAGGTACACCGGGGACTGTCATTACCTCCTTTGTCCACTAACACACCCTCCCCCCTCTCTGGTATCCTTCTCTATATCCCCAGATAACACTTAGTCTTCCCATATCTATCAGCAAGTTCATTATCAATACATCTACCTTGGATGACAATCCTCTTCCCTCGGCCATCATTGCTGGTTCCATGTATTTCATCTCCAGGGGTGAATCAATCCTCCTTCCAATCTATTATGATGGGTCCATTCATCTAGTTATCTCCCAGACGACTCCTCCCCATATAATCTCCCCATAAACAACTCCTCCCCATCTAATCTCCAGAAACAAATCTCCCCATCTATCTCCCCCAAGCATCCCTCCCCATCTAATCTCCCCCAGGGGCAGTTCTCCTCCCCTACCTGTTCTGGCATTCTCATTACTCCACTTCCAATATCCTCCTTATAATATATTAACCAAAACCTCCTTCCCCTTCCTTCCCCCCTGATATATAGGACAAGCCTCCCCCCCCCTGATACATATATTTAACAGGGGCCTCTTCCTCCTTCCTTCCCCTGATATATAAGACAACTACCTCCTCCTGCCTTCCCTTGATATAGGTTCATTTATCTCTAGTCACTCTCCACCGTCTCTTGATCTATTCCGGAGATATCGCTATTCTGTCTGCTCTTTGCCTTTACTCAATAATTTCCTATCTCCTCCTCTTCCTTCTCCTTCCTTGTAGCTTGCTTTCCCCTCTTACTCCTCATCCTCCACCTCCTCCTCCTCCTATTCCCCTTTCTCTTTTGTTCTCTCCTCCTACTCTTTCTCCTCCTCCTCATCCGCCTCCTTCTATTACCACATATCTTCTTTCTATTCCCTACTTCTTCTCTCCTTTTTACCTCTTCCTCCTCCTCCTCCCTGCTTCTTCTTCATTCTCTCTTCCTGCTTTTCTTCCCTCCTCCTCTTCCTTCTCCTCTTCTCCTCCTCAGAATCAGTAAGGCTGCATCAGTGAAGTTATTTCTTGTCAGTGTTCCTCTGTCTTCGTGGTGAACCCTCATTCTACCCTTGGGGCCCTCTTGTCCTCGGTAAATAGTTCTCCTGAAACTTAAGAGGTCAAGTATATCGTAACCTAACTTAACCTCTTCTCCCTGGCAGAACCTGTTGAACATGATATGTTTTTGTTCTATTCCCTCTACTTGTTCCCATCTGGTCTTGAGTGGTGGCTCCCCTTTCAAAAATTACTGCCATTGAAACTCGCTTTGGGAAATTCAATTTGCTTTTTTGAGAGTTTGTCTTTACTACTACTACTACTTTTTTAC
>NW_024749918.1:0-11028 GCF_018991925.1 Homarus americanus | reverse complement strand
AAACTCACACTCTTAGACTAAACTCACACTGCTAGACGAAACTCACACTGTTAGACTAAACTCACACTGCTAGACTAAACTCACACTGTTAGACTAGGCTCACACTGCTAGACTAAACTCACACTGCTAGACTAAACTCACACTGTTAGACTAAACTCACACAATTAGACTAATCTCACACTGCTAGACTAAACTCACACTGTTAGACTAAACTCACACTGTTAGACTAAGCTCACACTGCTAGACTAAACTCACACTGCTATACTAAACTCACACTGTATGAGTAAATTCACACTGTTAGACTAAACTCACACTGTTAGAACAAACTCACACTGCTAAACTAAACTCACACTGTTAGACTTAACTCACACTGTTAGACTTAACTCACACTGCTAGACTAAACTCACACTGCTAGACTAAACTCACACTGCTAGACTAAACTCACACTGTATGAGTAAACTCACACTGTTAGATTAAACTCACATTGTTAGAACAAACTCACACTGCTAGACTAAACTCACACTGTATGAGTAAACTCACACTGCTAGACTAAACTCACACTGTTAGACTAAACTCCCACTGTTAGACTAAACTCACACTGTATGAGTAAACTCACACTGCTAGACTAAACTCACACTGTTAGACTAAACTCCCACTGCTAGACTAAACTCACACTGTATGAGTAAACTCACAATGTTAGACTAAACTCACACTGTTAGACCAAACTCACACTGCTAGACTAAACTCACACTGTTAGAATAAACTCACACTGCTAGACTAAACTCACACTGTTAGACCAAACTCACACTGTTAGTCCAAACTCACACTGCTAGACTAAACTCACACTGCTAGACCAAACTCACACTGTTAGACTAAACTCACACTGCTAGACTAAACTTACACTGGGCTAGACTAAACTCACACTGCCAGACTAAACTCACACTATTAGACTAAAACTCACACTGCTAGACTAAATCTCACACCAGATGAGTAAACTCACACACTGCTAGACTAGACTCACACTGTTAGACTAAACTCACACTGCTAGACTAAACTCACACTGTATGAGTAAACTCACACTGTTAAACTAAACTCACACTGTTAGACCAAACTCACACTGTTAGACTAAACTCACACTGTTAGACTAAACTCACACTGTTAGAATAAACTCACACTGATAGACTCACACTGTGAGACGAAACTCACACTGTTAGACTAAACTCACACTGTTAGACTAAACTCACACTGTTAGATGAAACACTGTTTGACTAAACTCACACTGCTACACTAAACTCACACTGTTAGACTAAACTGACACTGTTAAACTAAGCTCACACTGCTAGACTAAACTCACACTGCTAGAATAAACTCACACTGTTAGACTAAACTCACACTGCTAGACTAAACTCACACTGCTAGACTAAACTCACACTGCTAGACTAAACTCACACTGTATGAGTAAACTCACACTGTTAGAATAAACTCACACTGTTAGACCAAACTCACACTGTTAGACTAAACTCACACTGTTAGACTAAACTCACACTGTTAGACTAAACTCACACTGTTAAACTAAACTCACACTGCTATACTAAACTCACCCTGCTAGACTAAACTGACACTGTTAGACTAAACTCACACTGTAAGACTAAACTCACACTGCTACACTAAACTCGCACTGTTAGACTAAACTCACACTGCTAGAATAAACTCACACTGTTAGAGTAAACTCACACTGTTAGACTAAACTCACACTGCTAGGCTAAACTCACACTGTTAAACTAAACTCACACTGTTAGACTAGGCTCACACTGCTAGACTAAACTCACACTTTTAGACCAAACTCACACTGCTAGACTAAACTCACACTGTTTAGACTAAACTCACATATTTATACTAAACTCACACTGCTAGACTAAACTCACCCTGCTAGACTAAACTCACACTGTTAGACTAAACTCACACTGTTAGACAAAACTCACACTGCTACACTAAACTCACACTGTTAGACTAAACTCACACTGCTAGACTAAACTCACACTGTTAAGACTAAACTCACACTGCTAGGCTAAACTCACACTGTTAGACTAAGCTCACACTGTTGAGCTAAACCACACTGCTAGACTAAACTCACTGTTAGACCAAGCTCACACTGCTAGAGCTAAACTCACACTGTTAGACTAAGCTCACACTGTTAGACAGAAACACACTGTTAGACTAAACTCACACTGCTGAACTCAAGCTCCACTGTTAGACGAAACTCACACTGTTAGACTAAACTCACACTGTTAGACTAAACTCACACTGTTAGATGAAACACTGTTAGACTAAAGTCACACTGCTACACTAAACTCACACTGTTAGACTAAACTCACACTGTTAGACCAAATTCACACTGCTAGACTAAACTCACACTGCTAGACTAAACTCACATTGTTAGACTAAACTCACACTCTTAGACCAAACTCACACTGTTAGACTAAACTCACACTGCTAGACTAAACTCACACTGTATGAGTAAACTCACACTGCTAGACTAAACTCACACTGTATGAGTAAACTCACACTGTTAGACTAAACTCACACTGCTAGGCTAAACTCACACTGCTAGACCAAACTCACACTGCTAGACCAAACTCACATTGTTAGACTAAACTCACACTCTTAGACCAAACTCACACTGTTAGACTAAACTCACACTGCTAGACTAAACTCACACTGTATGAGTAAACTCACACTGCTAGACTAAACTCACACTGTATGAGTAAACTCACACTGCTAGACTAAACTCACACTGTTAGACCAAACTCACACTGCTAGACTAAACTCACACTGTTGGACTAAACTCACACTGTATGAGTAAACTCACACTGCTAGACTAAACTCACACTGTTAGACCAAACTTACACTGCTAGACTAAACTCACACTGTTAGACTAAACTCACACTGTTAGACGAAACGCACTGTTAGACTAAACTCACACTGCTAGACTAAACGCACACTGTTAGACTAAACTCACACTGTTAGATGAAACACTGTTAGACTAAACTCACACTGCTAGACTAAACTCACACTGTTAGATGTAACTCACACTGCTAGACTAAACTCACACTGTATGAGTAAACTCACACTGCTAGACTAAACTCACATTGTTAGACCAAACTCACACTGCTAGGCTAAAGTCACACTGTTAGACTAAACTCACATTGTTAGACGAAACACACTGTTAGACCAAACTCACACTGCTAGACTAAACTCACACTGTTAGAGGAAACTCACACTGTTAGACTAAACTCACACTGTTAGACTAAACTCACACTGCTGGGCTAAACTCACACTGTTAGACAGAAACTCACACTGTTGAATAAACTCCTGTGGAATAAACTCACTCATTAGATGAAACACTGTTGGAGCTAAGCTCACTGTTAGACTAGCTCACACTGCTGAACTAAGCTCCACTGCTAGACTAAACTCACACACTGTTAGACTAAACTCACACTGCTAGACTAAACTCACACTGTTAGACTAAACTCACACTGCTAGACTAAACTCACACTGTTAGACCAAACTCACACTGCTAGACTAAACTCACACTGTTAGACTGAACTCACACTGTTAGACTAAACTCACACTGTTAGACTAAACTCACACTGTTTGACTAAACTCACACTGTTAGACTAAACTCACACTGCTAGACTAAACTCACACTGCTAGACTAAACTCACACTGTTAGACTAAACTCACACACCTAAACCATACTCACACTGCTAGACTAAACTCACACTGCTAGACTAAACTCACACTGTTAGACTAGACTCACACTGTTAGACTAGACTCACACTGCTAGACTAAACTCACACTCTTAGACTAAACTCACACTGCTAGACTAAACTCACACTGCTAGACTAAACTCACACAGTTAGACCAAACTCACACTGTTAGACTAAACTCACACTGTTAGACTAGGCTCACACTACTAAACTAAACTCACACTGCTAGACTAAACTCACACTGTTATACCAAACTCACACTGTTAGACCAAACTCACACTGGAGCTAGGCTCACACTACTAATTTCAAGCTCACACTGCTAGACTAAACTCACACTGTTAGACCAAACTCACATTGTTAGACCAAACTCAAACTGCTAGACTAAACTCACACTGTTAGGCTAAACTCACACTGCTAGACTAAACTCACACTGTTAGACTAAACTCACACTGTTAGACTAGGCTCACACTGCTAGACTAAACTCACACTGGTAGACTAAACTCACACTGTTAGACGATACTCACACTGTTAGACTAAGCTCACACTGCTAGACTAAACTCACACTGTTAGACTAAACTCACACTGTTAGACTAAGCTCACACTGCTAGACTAAACTCACACTGCTAGACTAAACTCACACTGTATGAGTAAATTCACACTGTTAGACTAAACTCACACTGCTAGAACAAACTCACACTGCTAGACTAAACTCACACTGTTAGACTAAACTCACACTGTTAGACTAAACTCACACTGCTAGACTAAACTCACACTGCTAGACTAAACTCACACTGCTAGACTAAACTCACACTGTATGAGTAAACTCACACTGTATGAGTAAACTCACACTGCTAGACTAAACTCACATTGTTAGAACAAACTCACACTGCTAGACTAAACTCACACTGTTAGACTAAACTCCCACTGTTAGACTAAACTCACACTGTATGAGTAAACTCACACTGTTAGACTAAACTCACACTGTTAGACCAAACTCACACTGCTAGACTAAACTCACACTGTTAGACTAAACTCACACTGCTAGACTAAACTCACACTGTTAGACCAAACTCACACTGTTAGACCAAACTCACACTGTTAGACCAAACTCACACTGCTAGACTAAACTCACACTGCCAGACTAAACTCACACTGATAGACTAAACTCACAGTGCTAGACTAAACTCACACTGTTAGACTAAACTCACACTGCTAGACTAAACTTACACTATTAGACTAAACTCACACTGCTAGACTAAACTCACACTGTATGAGTAAACTCACACTGCTAGACTAAACTCACACTGTTAGACCAAACTCACACTGCTAGACTAAACTCACACTGTTAGGCTAAACTCACACTGTATGAGTAAACTCACACTGCTAGACTAAACTCACACTGTTAGACCAAACTCACACTGCTAGACTAAACTCACACTGGTAGACTAAACTCACACTGTTAGACGAAACACACTGTTAGACTAAACTCACACTGCTAGACTAAACTCACACTGTTAAGACAGAAACTCACTGTTGGATAAGCTCACACTGGTAGTTTAAACTCACTGTTAGATTAAACCTGTTTGACTAAACTCACACACTGCTACCTTAACTCACTCCTGTTGGGCAACCCCAGCACTTTGTTAGACTAAGCTCACATTGCTGGGCCAAACTCACACTGCTAGGAATAAACTCACACTGTTGGAGCTAAGCCTCACACTTAACTGGGCTAAACTCACACTGTTGGAGCTAAACTCACACTTAACTGGGCTAAACTCACACTGCTAGACTAAACTCACACTGTTAGACTAAACTCACACTGCTAGACTAAACTCACACTGTATGAGTAAACTCACACTGTTAGACTTAACTCACACTGGTACACTAAACTCGCACTGTTAGACTAAACTCACACTGTATGAGTAAACTCACACTGTTTGACTAAACTCACACTGTTAGACTAAACTCACACTGCTAGGCTAAACTCACACTGCTAGACTAAACTCACACTGTTAGACTAGGCTCACACTGCTAGACTAAACTCACACTGTTAGACCAAAGCTGCACTGCTAGACTAAACTCACACTGTTAGAACTATAAACTCACACTGTTAGACAGAAGCACACTGTTGAGCTAAGCTCACACTGCTAGACTAAGCTCACACTGTTAGATGGAAACTCACACTGTTAGACTAAACTCACACTGTTGGAGCTAAACTCACACTGTCCAGATGAAACACTGACTGAGCTAAGCTCACACTGCTACACTAGCTCACACTGTTGAACTAAACTCACACTGTTGGGCCTAAGCTCACACTGCTAGACTAAACTCACACTGCTAGACTAAACTCACTGTTAGACTAAGCTCACACTGCTGAATAAACTCACTGTTAGACTAAATACTGCTAGGCTAAACTCACACTGTGTAGACAAGCTCACACTCATTGAATAAGCTCACACTGTTAGACCAAGAAGCTCACTGCTGAGCTAAACTCACACTGTTAGACTAAACTCACACTGTTGGAGCTAAACTCACACTGCTAGACTAAGCTCACACTGCTAGACTAAACTCACACTGCTAGACTAAACTCACACTGTTAGACTAAACTCACACTGCTAGACTAAACTCACACTGTTAGACTAAACTCACACTTCTAGACTAAACTCACACTGTTAGACTAAATTCACACTGTTAGACTAAACTCACACTGTTAGACTAAACTCACACTGTTAGACTAAACTCACACTGTTAGGCTAAACTCACACTGCTAGAATAAACTCACCCTGCTAGACTAAACTCACACTGCTAGACTAAACTCACACTGTTAGACTAAACTCACACTGTTAGACTTGGCTCACACTGCTAGACTAAACTCACACTGCTAGACTAAACTCACACTGTTAGACCAAACTCACACTGTTAGGCTAAACTCACACTGTTAGACTAGGCTCACACTACTAGACTAAAGTCACACTGCTAGACTAAACTCACACTGTTAGACCAAACTCACACTGTTAGACCAAACTCACACTGCTAGAATAAACTCACACTGTTAGACTAAACTCACACTGTTAGATGAAACACTGTTTGACTAAACTCACACTGCTACACTAAACTGACACTGTTAGACTAAACTGACACTGTTAGACTAGCTCACTGCTAGACTAAACTCCTGCTGCTAGGAATAAACTCACACTGCTAGACTAAACTCACACTGCTAGACTAAACTCACACTGTTAGACTAAGCTCACACTGCTAGACTAAACTCACACTGCTAGACTAAACTCACACTGTTAGACTAAACTCACACTGCTAGACTAAACTCACACTGTATGAGTAAACTCACACTGTTAGACTAAACTCACACTGTTGGACCAAACTCACACTGCTAGACTAAACTCACACTGTTAGCCTAAACTCACACTGTTAGACTAAACTAACACTGTTAGACTAAACTCACTCTGTTAGACTAAACTCACACTGTTAGACTAAACTCACACTGCTAGACTAAACTCACACTGCTAGACTAAACTCACACTGTTAGACTAAACTCACACTGCTAAACCATACTCACAATGCTAGACTAAACTCACACTGCTAGACTAAACGCACACTATTAGACTAGACTCACACTGTTAGACTAGGCTCACACTGATAGACTAAACTCACACTCTTAGACTAAACTCACACTGCTAGACTAAACTCACACTGTTAGACTAAACTCACACTGTTAGACTAAACTCACTTTAGACTAAACTCACTGTTAGACTAAACTCACGCATTAGTAAACTCACACTGCTAGACTAAACTCACACTGTTAGACTAAACTCACACTGTTAGACTAGGCTCACACTGCTAGACTAAACTCGCACTGCTAGACTAAACTCACACTGTTAGACTAAACTCACACTGTTAGACTAAGCTCACACTGCTAGACTAAACAGACACTGTTAGACTAAACTCACACTGTTAGACTAAGCTCACACTGCTAGACTAAACTCACACTGCTAGACTAAATTCACACTGTTAAACTAAACTCACACTGTTAGACTAAACTCACACTGCTAAACTCACACTGTTAGACTAGGCTCACGCACTGTTGAGCTTGGCTCACACTGCTGGAGCTAAACTCACACTGCTAGACTAAACTCACACTGTTAGACCAAACTCACACTGTTAGACTAAACTCACACTGTTAGACTAGGCTCACACTACTAGACTAAACTCACACTGCTAGACTAAACTCACACTGTTAGACCAAACTCACACTGTTAGACCAAACTCACACTGCTAGACTAAACTCACACTGTTAGACTAAACTCACACTGTTAGATGAAACACTGTTTGACTAAACTCACACTGCTACACTAAACTCACACTGTTAGACTAAACTGACACTGTTAGACTAAGCTCACACTGCTAGACTAAACTCACACTGCTAGAATAAACTCACACTGTTAGACTAAACTCACACTGTTAGACTAAACTCACACTGTTAGACTAAAGCCACACTGCTTGACTAAACTCACACTGTATGAGTAAACTCACACTGTTAGACTAAACTCACACTGTTAGACCAAACTCACACTGTTAGACTAAACTCACACTGTTAGACTAAACTCACACTGGTAACCTAAACTCGCACTGTTAGACTAAACTCACACTGCTAGACTAAACTCTCACTGTTAGACTAAACTCACACTGTTAGACTAAACTCACACTGCTAGGCTAAACTCACACTGTTAGACTAAACTCACACTGTTAGACTAGGCTCACACTGCTAGACTAAACTCACACTGTTAGACCAAACTCACACTGCTAGACTAAACTCACACTGTTAGACTAAACTCACACTGTTAGACTAAACTCACACTGTTAGTCTAAACTCACACTGTTAGATGAAACACTGTTAGACTAAAGTCACACTGCTACACTAAACTCACACTGTTAGAGTAAACTCACACTGTTAGACTAAGCTCACACTGCTAGACTAAACTCACACTGCTAGACTAAACTCACACTGTTAGACTAAACTCACACTGCAAGACTAAACTTACACTGTTAGACTAAACTCACACTGCTAGACTAAACTCACACTGTATGAGTAAACTCACACTGTTAGACTAAACTCACACTGTTAGACCAAACTCACACTGCTAGACTAAACTCACACTGTTAGCCTAAACTCACACTGTTAGACTAAACTAACACTGTTAGACTAAACTCACACTGTTAGACTAAACTCACACTGTTAGACTAAACTCACACTGCTAGACTAAACTCACACTGCTAGACTAAACTCACACTGTTAGACTAAACTCACACTGCTAAACCATACTCACAATGCTAGACCAAACTCACACTGCTAGACTAAACTCACACTGTTAGCCTAAACTCACACTGTTAGACTAAACTAACACTGTTAGACTAAACTCACACTGTTAGACTAAACTCACACTGTTAGACTAAACTCACACTGCTAGACTAAACTCACACTGTTAGACTAAACTCACACTGTGAGACTAAACTCACACTGTTAGACTAAACTCACACTGTTAGACTAAACTCACACTGTTAGACTAAAATCACACTGTTAGACTAAACTCACACTGTTAGACTAAACTCACACTGCTAGACTAAACTCCTGCTGGGCTAAACTCACACTGTTGGGCTAAACTCACACTGCTTCAAAGCCATACTCCACACTGCTGAACAAACTCACACTGCTGGGCTAAACTCACACTGTTAGACCTAAGTTTCCCACACACACACTGGTAAGTGGAAGCCCACACTGCTGGACTAAACTCACTGTTGGGCTAACTCACACTGTTAGACTAAACTCACACTGCTAGACTAAACTCACACTGCTAGACTAAACTCACACTGTTAGACTAAACTCACACTGCGAAACCATACTCACAATGCTAGACTAAACTCACACTGCTAGACTAAACGCACACTGTTAGACTAAACTCACACTGTTAGACTAGGCTCACACTGCTAGACTAAACTCACACTCTTAGACTAAACTCACACTGCTAGAATAAACTCACACTGTTAGACTAAACTCACACTGCTAGACTAAACTCACACTGTTAGACTAGGCTCACACTGCTAGACTAAACTCACACTGCTAGACTAAACTCACACTGTTAGACTAAACTCACACTGTTAGACTAAACTCACACTGCTAGACTAAACTCACACTGCTAGACTAAACTCACATTGTTAGACTAAACTCACACTGCAAAACCATACTCACACTGCTAGACTAAACTCACACTGCTAGACTAAACTCACACTGTTAGACTAGTTTCACACTGTTAGACTAGGCTCACACTGCTAGACTAAACTCACACTCTTAGACTAAACTCACACTGCTAGACTAAACTCACTCTGTTAGACTAAACTCACACTGCTAGACTAAACTCACACTGTTAGACTAAACTCACACTGTTAGACTTGGCTCACACTGCTAGACTAAACTCACACTGCTAGACTAAACTCACACTGTTAGACCAAACTCACACTGTTAGACTAAACTCACACTGTAGACTAGGCTCACACTACTAGACTAAACTCACACTGCTAGACTAAACTCACACTGTTAGACCAAACTCACACTGTTAGACCAAACTCACACTGCTAGAATAAACTCACACTGTTAGACTAAACTCACACTGTTAGATGAAACACTGTTTGACTAAACTCACACTGCTACACTAAACTGACACTGTTAGACTAAACTGACACTGTTAGACTAAGCTCACACTGCTAGACTAAACTCACACTGCTAGAATAAACTCACACTGTTAGACTAAACTCACACTGCTAGACTAAACTCACACTGTTAGACTAAACTCACACTGCTAGACTAAACTCACACTGTTTGAGTAAACTCACACTGTTAGACTAAACTCACACTGTTAGACTAAACTCACACTGTTAGACTAAACTCACACTGTTAGACTAAACTCACACTGTTAGACTAAACTCACACTGCTAGACTAAACTCACCCTGCTAGACTAAACTCACACTGTTAGACTAAACTCACACTGTTAGACTAAACTCACACTGGTAACCTAAACTCGCACTGTTAGACTAAACTCACACTGCTAGACTAAACTCTCACTGTTAGACTAAACTCACACTGTTAGACTAAACTCACACTGCTAGGCTAAACTCACACTGTTAGACTAAACTCACACTGTTAGACTAGGCTCACACTGCTAGACTAAACTCACACTGTTAGACCAA
>NW_024749917.1:0-10820 GCF_018991925.1 Homarus americanus | reverse complement strand
AACAACGACCCTCAGCCTGTGACATAATATTTACCATCGTTCCATCGACTAAGATACGAAATAGAGGGTAAAAATGGTAATGATTAAGGAAATAGAGACGATAGATAAGAAACATTAGACTGACAGGTGATGGTAGACATTGCCGGGCCAAGGCGTAGCTGCAATTTAGAATTTGACGTTATATCCAAGGTAGTGGTGAAAACTGATGGAGAATTTGTTGTTGGAAAGAAGAAGGTGGAGAGGAGCAATGGTGGGGATGGTGATTAAAGTATTGGAGAGGAGGAGGAGGAAAATGGTGAGGACAGCATTAGTTGAGTGTTGGAAGGGAGCGCGTGAGGAGGAGGATGGAAAAAGTATTAGCGAGGAAAGTAGTAGAGGTCCTGATGAAGGTAAAATGTTGACGACGAAAAACGTAGGAAATTTTAACAGGAGTGTGGAGAAGAGTTGAACCTTTAAAGCTTATACCTAAAGAGCGCTTGACGAAGAATTTCTTCGTCTCGAATCAAATTGAAGCTGTTTTGTTCGTTTGTTCGCTTATGTACTTATTGTTACTTTGTTTTGCAATTTATCTTTATATTCTTAAACACTTTGAATAGTTTTAAAACATGTACAGATAAATGAAACGAGTAAACAGGTGTGCAGTGTTGGCTGATGTGTGTGAAGTATTCTGGGTAAGGATCAAAGGCTTCACTCCCTCTCCCCACAGCTACAGCCTCGTATCTCATTATGTTCGCCCTGTTTTGACCATTCTCAGTAGTTGGGGCCACTTTACCACCCTCCTCTTCCCTAGGTCCGTATATTAACATTTCTTTTTTATCCAGTGATCATAAGACTCGTATGTTTACTACCAGGACATTTAGTGGCCCTCCCTCCCTCACGTTGACTGTGCCTCTACCCTGGAGGAGACAGCTGCCAGACCCACATGTACTGCCTGAGAATTTACATCTTAAGTTTCTCCCTGTAGGACATAAATCTTTTGCGGACAAAATTCCCAGGACACTTGGCAGTGTCTGGGATATAAGTACTTGAGTATCATTCGGTGAGGGCGATGGGCATTTTAAATGTAATTTCAATTTTTGGTCCCTGTATTAAGAAGTGTTTTTTCATGACATAATATGTGATGAAAAACAGCGTTATTAGATATAAACCAATCATATATACGACCCAGAAGTAGATGCCAGATATTGCCAAGTGTTCAGAGATTTTGTCTGCAACTGAACACCCATCGTTGGCTCAGAAGATGACAACAGTTCACAAACAATATACAGCCACCATCAGCAGCTGATAACAGTTAATATAAATCAAACTACCATTACCAGTACCTCGCAATAATATACTTATAATGGAGAACCACTAACAATAGCTGACAACAGTTGACGTATACACCCACCATTAGCTGGCAACAGTTAACATATACACCCACCATCAGCTGGCAACAGTTGACTTATACACCCACCATTACCTGGCAACAGTTAACATATACACCCACCATCAGCTGGCAACAGTTAACATGCAGTATGTAACAACGACTGGTAACTGACAACATACCCCATAGCTACTCTCCCTCCCTGGTCCTGCTGCAGTCTATGTACCTCATAGCTACTCTCCCTCCCTGGTCCTGCTGCAGTATATGTACCCCATAGCTACTCTCCCTCCCTGGTCCTGCTGCAGTATATGTACCCCATAGCTACTCTCCCTCCCTGGTCCTGCTGCAGTATATGTACCCCATAGCTACTCTCCCCCTGGTCCTGCTGCAGTATATGGTCCTGCTGCAGTATATGTACTAGGGTGTGTCAATTTAGGGGGTGAACTGGCTAAATTGAAAATCGAGTAATTTGGTAGCAATTTATTGTAGTCTTTATGCATGCAAAACAATATTCTGGCATAAATTTTTTTTTATAATAAGTCCTACCTACATCAAATGGATTTTTAAATGTACATATTTGTGAATTTATAACATAACCAGCGTTTGTACACATGTTACTGTTTCAAGTTTCAAATTATTATATTTTATTATCCGTAGTCTATTTGAAAGTAACCAATGCCTTCATACTCTCTTTGCTTTGGTTTCTTGTCATCAGTAGTCTGCTTGCTATTTGTGCTTTGATGTAACCTTCTCGCCTCTCGTGGCTGTAAACATGGCCCGCTGCTTTTGTGACCATTTTCACACATCTCTCCACACTTTGAGTGTGGGAAGGCCACTTCGGCACCTGCATTGGAGTCTCTTTAAGGTTTCTCAATTCTTGGCTAGTTAGACTTGTTGTCAATGGTGGCTCTAAGACTTCCAAACTCAAGTCAACCAATTCTGACAATTTGGTGGCATTGACGTTTATTGGGGGAACTTTTCTTGAATGAAACGAACAGTCTCCCAACTGGTCGTCATCTATTAGCGTTCCTCTAATCTTTAGAATGACTTCTACAGCCTCGGTTCGGAGATTGGTACATTGACTGCAAAGCATTGCTTGCAAAACTGCTTCTGATCGAGCATACCAAGCGGACCTTCTTGCCACAGGTAACACGATGTCCCTCACTACCTTCCTCTGTGTTCTTACTAGCTGCAATTGAAACAAAAGGTGATTGGGCCCATCCACCCACATAGGATTAAGTTTCACACTAAACCACTGGGGAAGATAAACTCCAATAATAAATTCAACAATTAACCTCAAATTCTTCAGCACTTTGCCCTTCAATTCGTGTTTGGAAATCCAAATCCTGCAGAAACGAAGAGCTGTAGTTAACCAACGGCTGTGACTGACAGGTCCAATCTCCAAGAGAGCCAATGACTGAGGCACTTCTCCTGATCTTATTGCTTGGGCAATACGATAATCATAGGATTGATCTGTGCTGAGATCTTTGATGACTCCTTCAGACAACGCCGGAAGGGGAGGGCCAACTTCGACCTTTGGAAAGGTTGTATTTATTTCTAGTTGTGTTGCTTCATCCAGCATGATGCCAAGGGGACCTGACCACTTGTTGTTGCTCTTTGTAGGACCATCAAGTTCCTGGATGAGATGACGAAGAGGTAGCTCGCCTGTATGTAAATCACATACAATCCAAACAAGTCTTCTTCCTAGTTTTTTCTCTAAATGCGTCATTACACCCCCCTGCCATCCGGTGTTCACTGCAGTTGAATCTCCACCAACAGCCTGCAGTGAACTGCCAAGTCCTCTCTCCTGAACCCAACATAAAATATGATCAGCAATGACCTCTGCATGTTTCTTCCCTTCTACTTCAGTTTCGGGAGCAAAGTGAAACAAAAACCGACCACCAGGCTCAGAACAGACAGAGTAGTGTTCTTCTTTGATGAGACCTGGAAACTTTCTGTTCACTCCCTCTACTTCTAGCAAAACTTTTGTGTCATCTATTCTTCCATCAAACAAAAGACAGGAGAGCCCTCCCTCGCTTAAATCTTTTTCATGCTGATCAGATATTTCCTTCATTATTTTTTCTTGTGCTCTTCTAATTTTATTATGATCTATCACCAAAGATACATCCTCTCGGCTGATGAGGCCTGCATCTATCCAAGCGGCAGTTGCAATTTCTGCAGCCTCACGAAGTCCAGCATGGTGGCGAATACTAGCTAAAGCAATGTTTGAAATATTTCTTGTGTTGTATTTCATTTTCTTTGGTAAAGGTTCAGATGGCTCTTTGGAACTATCATCTGATGTTGCTTCCTGTTCATCAGAAGAACTATCAAAGAAGTGATAAACATCTTGACACAGCTCTTCCTCTCTTTGGATGGCTTCTTCACTCTTCATTTTCTTCTTTTGTTCCCTCTCTCGGATTTGTTCTCTCTTCTTGGCATTAGCAATCTGCTTCTTTGTTTCTGAATAATCTATTGAACCCATTTGCATACTTCCTTGGCCTTCTGCCTTTGTCCTCTGTGCCTTTATAAATTCAAGCTCTAAAACAGGGATCTTCTTTTCACGAGGACAACCACAATCAATGTGGGAATTATTTTCTCTCTTACCTGAGTGAGAACAGTTGGATTCAGAACATAATTGTATGGAGCACTTGCAGGTCAAAATGTCAAACAGAGTATCAAGTGTGTGCAGAAATTCATTTTTCCTGGCCAAGTTTCCTTTACCAAGTGATGTTTCAACTGCTTTGTGCCATAATTTCGTTAGTTTTAGCTCAATAGTTCGACACTGATTAATCACAGGTGGTTTGAATAGTGCATTAGCTTTTGTCCATTGATGCAGAAGAGGGACTATCATGTCATTTATGAGTTCTTTATCTGTATAGTTCCTTCTGTCCTTTGCATTTTTTTCTCGAAGGAGTAGCCCTAATCTTAGCATGTCTCTCACTGTTGGAAGTTCTGATACAGGAAGCTCCTTCCCTTTACCAACTAGCAGGCTCAAGTGGGTTGACAACTGACTTCTTGTCTTCAATTTTGACATCTTCACACTATCTGACAAATAGAAAAATATTTCAATGTTTCATAATTCAATTGTTGTTTCAAAAAATATCAATTTGTTTATCAAAAATGCTGTAACAGAAATAACATAATAATTTCTTAGAACATAATGTTTTATACAATGATATAAGTAACTGCGACAATCAATATGCCCTACTTACAATAATTAAAATGTAGAATTCGTCTGGTAGAGTAGGTGCAAGTGCAATGAGAGCAAACCACCGTCTATGATATCTAGAAGGAGAGTGAGCCGGGCGCCTTATCCTCACGCTTGGTACAAGTCAAAACAAGAATTAAACTGTCCCACACGGAGAGCCTGTTCATGTTCATGTTCTGACATGCATATTGTACACAAGCTATAGAACCATAAAATACTCCATAATCCATATGCTTACATGAGATTAGTTAATATCAAGTGAATAATTCTAATCAAGTCTCATTAATTTGTTGAAATACTGATATTTGAAACTTTAAGGTATAATTGATGTAGGTGAGGGTTATTTCAATTCATTTTTGTTTGCTAATCTCAAGTTTAGACATAAAGAGGCACAATATTTTGACTACCAAATTTGATTTTTAACATGTTGACAAAATTGACACACCCTAATATGTACCCCATAGCTACTCTCCCTCCCTGGTCCTGCTGCAGTATATGTACCCCATAGCTACTCTCCCTCCCTGGTCCTGCTGCAGTATATGTACCCCATAGCTGCTCTCCCTCCCTGGTCCTGCTGCAGTATACAGTATGTACCCCATAGCTACTCTTCCTCCCTGGTCCTGCTGCAGTACATAAGAACATAAGAATGGAGGAAACTGCAGCGGGCCTATTGGCCCATACTGGGCAGTCCCGTTTACACCCAACCCCTATTGCTCATATGAGCATCCAACCTATGTTGGATGTACGCCTTAGCTACTCTCCCTCCCTGGTTCTGCTGCATTATATGTACTTCATAGCGACTCTTATCGTTAGGTCAGACTCGCTTTATCTACAAGATTATATTCTCTCTGTTTTGCCTCACAATATCAGCAATAGACAAATGGTAACACGATAGTAACTACACCATTGCCACCGTTGTTGTTTTCATTGTTTTATAATTAACTCTGCTAATGCCGAACTTCTTCCAGTATAATGGGGCTACATATATATAGTCACTCTAGACTACTGTGCTGAGACGCTGGGACAAGTAACTCTATGATCTGGAGTCTCTGGTGGACCTTGGTGCTCCAAGCTCTCTCAGTCTCTAACACTATTGGGCCAAAACAATATTCGTGCCTCAGGTTCCTGTACTCTGTCTCCTTCTGGTTTCCCCTGAGCTGCTTCCCTCCCTGCTCCAGCTGCTTCCCTCCCTGCCCCAGCTGTTTCCCTCCCTGCTCCAGCTGCTTCCTTCCCTGTTCCAGTTGCTTCCTTCCTTTCCCCAGCTGTTCTGTGGGTGAGAGCAGTAAGCGCCAAGGTTATAATGTTAACATGTGGTTGTTCTCCACTTAATGTTTATCCTCCTTCCTCGCTTGTATGTCTGGCGGTAGTCAGTTTAAGTGTAATATATAAGACATATAATAATAATAATAATAATAATAATAATAATAATAATAATAAGACACCAAGGGCTGCTGTTGTGGCACGCGTCATCGTCCTGGTATCCAACACAGCTCCTGGTCCCAAAACTCGCACCATAAACTTACCTTCTGGCAGAATTTTCCATCTGTATTAAAATTAGTCGAGGATAAAAAACAATTGAACATCATGACATAAATAAAACAGATGATGATAACAGTAAAGCGAGGATGATAATTGAGCAGTGATACAACAAGAGTTGACAATATAAATATACCTGGTTGTGGGGGTCGTACAGATTACAAAAATAACCTGTACTTTCTTCTTTTGGTCGTCATGAAAATTTCAACAGTTTTCACTGGCCAACTCAGGTTATTGCTGCTCCAGGAAACAAACAAAAAATTTCTGCACTCTGGCTCAGACCACCGAAAGTTAACACACTCACAACACACCATACAAGCGTTGTATTGCATTTATTCCACATATTGTCGTGGCGGCTTGCAAACATCTCGGATATGCGTAAGTGACTATAAATTTAGTAACTAGAATATTGAAGTAAAGAAAACATTATGTGAACCATGACGGAGGGGAGAGGAGGGGAGGGCAGGGCAGGGATCAGTACTGGGTCACAACAGAGGGAATTGTTTGTCTTGGTAGACGTAATAATCATCAAGGTCACAGAGAATGAGGCCAAACACTTCGAGAACACAAATCAGCCCCCCCTCCCTAAAAAAAAAGTCCAAATTCCAACTGAGAATAATCTGATGAATAAAACAAGAATCAAAAGATATTAAATTCTCCTCATTTATATAAGAATAAATCGGAGAGGGCTGAACTGTACCTAAGAGTTATATACTTCAACTGTGTAATGAATCATAGTGAACAGAAGGAAAATAAAAACAATATAAAAAATAAACAACTTTACGTTGCTGTACGTTTATATTTGTTCGTCTTTTGTTTCACTGAAGTATTTCAACTTTCAGAGACTGTTATTACACAAGCTTTTTCCCGACTTACATGTCCTGATCTCCAGTTGCTGCCAGACGTAGGACAACACGGGAGTATACAAACAACAGAAACAAAATTTATGTATAGAAGAACTTTTCATGTGTGGCCTTAAGAGCGGCTGCTGTAAATCTTACGTTTTTATTCTAAGTTTTGGGAGAAAAGAATATTATTTTTAATACAAATATTGTTGACATTCCCCGAGAGAAATAACTTTAATTCGTTGGTCTACTGTGTTGCTAACCTATAATAAACGCTTAAAGACCTTAGTTATTGCCGAGCAGTAATACGTTATAACATCAACATTGTCCACGTTTATTGTGAGAAAGACTTTGTGTTTGGTGATTAAAGACCCGACCTTTACAACTCTTATGTATCCTCGCAATAGCAAGAATACATAACAATTATATATCTATTTTTTCACGGATAGCTTGTTAAATATAATGGTTACATCTCGTGCACTGATGCCATTAAGCGTGAGTGTGTTTAGGCGGTAAAATCTGCAACTAACACAACGACATCCCGTGTACGGTAAGGCGCAGGAGCGTTTACAGCGCCCAACAGGGAAGCATGCTAAGTTCATGCTTACCTTTATGTCTCATGAGTTAAGGGCGTAGAAGCCTGAAGGGTCAAGGGCGTAGAAGCCTGAAAAGTCAATCGTTTTTGTCATCAAGTTATTAGAAGCCCCAACAACTTTCCCTGAATAAGAATTCGCAACTTTCGATTTACAACAGGTACCTACTTTACTGCTTTACTGGGGCTAGGAAGTATGTCCAAAAAACTTTTCCACCGGCCCGGGAATCGAACCTGTGAAATCTCGCTTGCGAGGTAAGAGCGGTACAGCTTCTACCACCGGCGCCCCTAACACAACGACGACCCTGTGAGGTGACAGGTGTATGGCCAAGTAACTCATCACTTAAGCTGGCTAACTACCTGTAGTAGCCCGGTGTAGGGACCACCACCCAGGTCTTCATTTATTTATTTATTTTTTTACTTTTTTTTTACGTGGCCTCCAGTCTCCCCCAATAGCCACACCTTCGCCGCCATTTTATTACCTTAATATTAAATATCCTAATACATAAGTAGCTATCCTATCTGTGTTGAATTAGTTGAGCCTCAGATCTATGCGGCATTCAGTGACTGTAGCCTCATAGTCAATATCTGCAACTGTTGTCGGCATTGGCGACAAAGCTCTCGTTCCCCTGAGGCAGAGCAAAGCCGACCAAAGAAGAGAGAAGGACAGTCGACAGCTCATCCAGGCTGACACATAACTTCTGGGCTGCTGCTTCTGTTCGGAGATCACCTCCGCAAGTCTGGCGTAGAAACATCTTGCACTTGGTCCTCCCACCAGAGGTTGTGAACACTAGAGGAGTGAAGCTGCCTTGATCAACATTTTGAATTCTCTCCTCATATGCCCTTGTCTTGTCGTTCTCGTTCCTAGGTTACGGTTACATGCGGCCATGGGATAAAATATCCTGATGTCGAAGAAAGCTTGCTGTCCCAGCGTCCAGAATCCTCGAGCACTGACGTCAACACGGGCTTCGTTAGATGTGTTTGAAGTCCTATGTTGGAAGATCTCACCGTCCATAGGAAGGAGGGTCGGTTCTGCCATGACATCCCGGCAGATTTCCTTCAACATATTTGCTGTGAGGTCCCTTACTTCGTCATGCCTCATGTATATGAAGCCCCCTTTCTTGCACACCATAGCGTGATCGACGTCATAGGAAGAGCCACACACGCATTGGGAGGGCAAACCTTCTACTGGCCAACCGTACCTTAGAGCAATGGCATCTGTAAATTCTTGTTTATTGAGACTGAAACTATTTGCCCTTATCTGTAACGTAGTTAACCAGTTCGAGGCGCCCACCTCCTGCGCTATAGCTACTTTTTTTTTAATTATCTGGTATTTGCAGCAATAGTTGCTGCAACTTGTCACTTTGGCCGTTCTGTTGTTCTGTCGTAATGGACCTTCGGATCTTGTTTACTTTACTGGTATCCACCTCCCCTGTTGCGTTCTGAGCTATTATGTGGTCCGTGAGGGCTGTCGTGAGCTTAACTGAGTTTTGATGCTCAGTGGCAGCAATCTCCTCTGGGTTGGTTAGTCCCATTCTTCCCAGTCTCGGTCGTAGTGCAACAAGTGATCTTCCTGCTGGGGTTAGGTGAGGGTGTTTCACTAATTTGGGAATGAAATTGACGCTGATTGCTTCTTCCAGGGGGTGGAAGAGGGGTCCAATATCAGGGACAGTGCGCATCAGGTAGTTCCAGCGATGCTTGACTCCATGGGTGAATGCCGCAAAAGCCACATGTGGCTCTGTGATAGCAATCTCAGACAGAGCTTGGATTTTCCTAACCCACTCATTCACCTTTCCCGTTACGTACTCGATCTTGAAGTCCGTAGTGCCGATTACTGCGTCTAGATGTCTTTGGCCATCCTTTGTAATTTTGACCTCACTTCCGCCAAACACCTCCATTGCCCGTTCATAATGTTCTGGCTTCACAATGAGGAAGGACTTGCTGGGGTTTGGGTGGTACCCTATTTGTGGACCTCGTGATGCTACCAAGTCCCACCACCTTTTGATGTCCTCAACTCTTCCTGCACCTGTAAGGTCATCAGCGTACGCCACTGGGTTTGACCCCAGTTGTTTCAAATTTTATTTCTTGTTGGAGGACTGATAGGCCTATTGTGTACATTGAAATTGCAACAGGGTCCCCCTGTGTTGTTCCCTCGGTTGACTGTAAGATGGTATCACCTCTTAGAGCCTTGTTGTTTACTATATAGATATCTGATGGATTCCTATACGAGTTTTCAACATACATTGCAAAGTTTGGACACTTGATCTTGATGTTGTGTAGTGCGGCCTTGCGGTTAAGTATGTTGAATGCGTTTGAGGCATCCACCAGGAGAACGGCCTCACAATCACACTGCTCAAATATCAATCTCATGGCGTGAATGGCGGCTTCCCTGCAAGCCTGATCTGTCAGCACACACTTGCAGGTTCCCTGCTGCTGCCCTGACATTATCCTTTACCACCTCCATTATGCATTTTCCGATGATCCGCCTCAGCACTTCCCCCACCCCTAAAGGCCTACATCCCGGATTCTTAGCCAGGGGAATGAGGCGGCAGGCCGTCAGAGCATGGAGGTGATGGCAGACAGTGGATGCCAACTTTCTTGCAAGGACGGCAATGGCAGTGCAGAGAGCACTTGCTACCGGGCCAAACTTGTTTGTGCTGAGGATGACTCTCCAACCGTTTGCATCCAGACCTGAAGGGCCCGCTCCTCCTCTAGTCTTCAGTGGCTTTTTCCACACCATCTCACCTGTTATTTTCTCGAGCAGGACAGCGTTTGGCGGGATATAGGCACCCTGATGCCTACTTCATCACTTGCAGGGGGATGTTTATCTTTCAGTAGTTTTAATGTCTCTCTGTTTAATAACAGAACCCCACCGGAGGGTTCCTCTGTGAGAGATCTTACCGCTAGAGACACTTTTCCCACACGCATTTTGTTACTACTGGTTAGACCAAGGAACTCGCCTATGACTTGCCTAGTGTGTTTATAGGTTCTTCTGTTAGTATTATTGCTCTTCAGTAGATTGATTCACCTTCACGTGTTACCTCCTCCAGTCTATCTCCTCGAGGTCACTCATCTGCGCGGGGTGATGCTGACCACTGCAAAGTAAGTCGGTCTTTAGGGGGGAAATCTTGGCATAATGTGAGCCAGACATGATAAGTTTTCACATGAATCCTATTATCATTTGGTATTCTGGAATTTATCTTTATCTTCTATGTTTAGTACACAAGGAACACTGGGGACGGCACACTATATATTTTCTCTCACAAAGGAGGT
>NW_024749916.1:0-11366 GCF_018991925.1 Homarus americanus | reverse complement strand
GGGCCAGCAGAAGGCAGTGTTACGGGGCGGAGAAAACGGCGGTTCCTCCACCACACGCGACCACTGGGTAACCGCACCTGGTAGTCCCGTGACCTGCCGAGACCCATGACTACGCCTACTTTGTCCCAACGTAGGGAGGTCGGGTCCTGAACACGGACTTGGGTGCCGACACTCAACCTGGGGAGGGAACGGGCGTGGTCGTTGTAGCGGGCGACGACGTCCTGAACACGTTCGGCGGCTCGGCGATCACAATCCTCTGTCTTGGCCTGCCACTCCTTGGAGAAGGATTGAGGGTGAGCAGGGACACAAGAACGAAGGGGGCGTCCATACAAAACCTGGGCAGGGGAGCGTCCGGTGTAGTTGGGTGTGTTGCAGAGTTCAAGAAGACCCCGGTCGAAGGCCTCGCAGTCAATATTCCCAAAAGGGGCCACCTTAAGGATGAGGTGCTTCAAAGATTTGACAGCAGCCTCAGCGTGGCCGTTGGACTGCGGGTAATGGGGCGATGACAACACATGCCGGACTCCCCATCGGTCAAGGAACGCAGCAAAGTCCCGGCTTGTGAACTGAGGCCCTCCGTCGGTTCGCAGGCGTACAGGAACGCCCACGTCACGGAAGTAGTGGCGGAACTTGCTGATGGTGGCGGCAGACGTCGTGTCATTACCGCCCTTGATGACAACTGGCCAACCAGAGAGACGGTCGACGATAACCAGGAAGGACTTTCCTGACACACAGAAAAAGTCGGCCGACACAGACTCAAAGGGGCGGGTGGGGTTGTCGTCACTCATGAAGGGTACCTGCTGCTGGCTGGGTTGTAATACGTGACGGGGCTTACACACCTGGACAGCATTGGAGATGTCGGGGTCGATGCCAGGCCGGAACACAGTCTGTCGTGCACGTCGTTTGGTGGCCTCAGCTCCACGGTGACTGTCGTGAAGGCGAGCCAAGGCGTGGGGACGTGATGCAGCAGGGACAACTAACGAAGGAGAGGTGTCACTGGCCAGAGGTAGGGGTAGGGCGGCAGCAGGGTAGTTGCTGCTCCCTTCGTGCACCCTGTTGGCGTAATTTACCTCGAGAATCGGTGTTGGGAAGTCCTGGGAGATGATGGCCAACTCTTGACAATGTCTGTAGGACAGCAAGGGAGTCGGGACACCATTATGACGCTTGTCCGAGTCGGTTAATGACCTGGTTGCGCAGAACCCAGGGTCTGTGAACCATCTGCCATAAAGCGGAGGTCCTCGGGAGGCGGTCCTAGATCGCCTGGAGAGAGCCCCAAGCATCGCAAATGCTGGGGACCGATGACTGTAGCATCAGCGCCGGTGTCGGGCAACATCTGAAGACGGGATGACACACCGCCGTAGGTCACGATGACGCTGATGTACTGGGGGACTTTGGTCCTGGGACGCGAGGGGGAGCACACATTCCTAATATGGCTCGAGCGTTGTCCAGGGTCGTCACGCTTCTCATTGGAAGACTGTGGGCGGCCCTCACTGGTGGAAGGGCGCTGAAGCTTCCGCCGACGCTGTCCCTTGGGTTTGTTGGTAGGGCAACACTTGTCATAGTGGCCCAGACGACCGCACACATTGCACTGTACGTACTTAGCTGGGCACCGCACTGTGAGCGACCAGTGGCCCATACGGTCACAACTGTTGCAGGTAGACTGAGCAGCTGGACATACCTGTGTTCCGTGCTGCTTACCACAGTTGTTGCAAAATGAACCGGGCGTGGACGTGGTGGGCGAAGGCGTAGGAGCAGATTTCTTGTCCTTCTTGTACCGGGACACAGCGCGTACAGCTGTAGGGGGAGCTCGGATGGCAGAGGTGGCACACCTGGCAGCCTCATAGGAGCGACATATCGTCAACACATCCTGAAGAGAAGAGGAAGAGTCGAGGGAGGTGAGGCGTCGGACAAGTTCCTCGTCCTTAACACCCATCAAGATCACCTGCTTCAACTGGGTCTCCTCACACTGCTGGTGGTGGCCTAAACATATATCTACCTCTTCCGAGGCTCTCTTAAGACGTACATAAAAGGCGTCAAAAGACTCACCCTCCATCTGTCTGCGGCTAAACAATTCCCTCCTGCGCAGAGCTTCATTCTGCTGTCCTTTGATGTGCCGTTGTAGAACGTCCAGTACCTCCTCTACAGACAGCGAAGAGGTTGGGGTACCTGCAACGTATGTTCTAAGACACGCTGAACTTCCAAGGACAGGCACATACGCAGCTGGATGAGTTGTTTAGGCTGTGACAAACTCTGGAGATCCACCATTGTAGCATAATCAGCCCACCGCCGCCGCCATTCGCGAAAAGTCTGGAAATTTACATCAGGCTCCAAGATGGGCGGTGTTTGAGCTGCTGCTTTAGGTGGGGCTGGGGGGCGTGAAGGAAGCATGGATGAGGTATCTGAACCATTCAGTACTGAGGCAGTGTTAGAGCCAGGGGCTTGGTTAACAGTGAGGCGAGATATCAAGGCTTCAAACCGTGCACTGTCTTCCATTCTCCGTTGGTGGTCTCGTTCTGCCTCTGCTTGCCTTCTGTGCTCATCCGCCAAACGTCTGTGAGCTTCATCCTCGCGTCTCTCATCTCTCATAAACTTCATTAAGGCAATTATCTCTGGAGATAACGCTGAATGTTGAGGTGAGGGGCTGCGCGATGTTGTGGGAGCTGGAGCGTCGTGGCCGGCCTGGTCATCCATCTCTGGGGGACTATCATCCGCTTGACTCATCCAGGCGCTGGGTCCACGGCTACGTAAGGCATGAGACATAACTACTTTATCTGTGTACTGTGTCTTAAATCAATGTTGACCGGTCAGCCCGTCGTATCAACAAGATTTCAGACAAAAAATTTAATTAAATACACAGATAAGTAGGTTATATATATAAAATATATATAATGAAGCTGCGCGGTCAGCAAGTGTTAGTACATGTATGTGTGTGTGTCCCAGGCAGGCAGAGCGTCTCGCCCCAGCTGTGAGGGGGGGTGGAGGCGGCGCTGTGAGGGAGGGGGGTGGAGACAGGAGTAGCTCAGTCGCTCTCTGTAAACGGTCAGAGGAGGGTGCGCTGAGCTCTACACCCCACAAATGCCCAGAACATGCCGTATACCTTGGAAATCCGTTCGAACAAGGTCACACATGAATGGCACGAAACACACAATGCACTAAACACTTCACAGAAAATCACTGTCACTGACACTGCTCAAAGTTGCGAAATTCTTCGAGGGATGACGCGGGTTGACCCAAGGCGGGGATCCATCAGCCGGCTTTCCACAAACTTGCACTAATCACTCGTAATAATCCAGTAAAACTACGCACTGCGCCATGTTAGATGTTCTGGGTAATAAGTTCTATATACAGGAGAGAACACAAACGCCTGTATAGTTTTGTAGGTTCGGTTTACTGGATAAGAGTATGTACACAGAGGTGGGTAGCACTGCTCCCTAGCTAAGGTCCTGGTCAACTACCATAGACGACGTATGGCAAGTGATACATTAGCAGCTTCCATACGTCGCCAGGCACATTAATTAAGCGTGTGGGATATGGTAATAACATTGCCACACGCTGCTAGCTAGGCTGAATAAATATAAATGGAGCACATACATAATATACATACATAATACATAATCCAGCATACATAATATTACATATAAGGTATATTACAAAACAACGAGCTATAATATTACATATTAGGTATATTACAAAACAACGAGCTATAATATTACATATAAGGTATATTACAAAACAACGAGCTATAATATTACATATAAGGTATATTACAAAACAACGAGCTATAATATTACATATAAGGTATATTACAAAACAACGAGCTATAATATTACATATAAGGTATATTACAAAACAACGAGCTATAATATTACATATAAGGTATATTACAAAACAACGAGCTATAATATTACATATAAGGTATATTACAAAACAACGAGCTATAATATCACGTACGAGCTATATTACAAACAACGAGCTATAATATTACATATAAGGTATATTACAAACAACGAGCTATAATATTACATATAAGGTATATTACAAAACAACGAGCTATAATATCACGTACGAGCTATATTACAAACAACGAGCTATAATATTACATATAAGGTATATTACAAAACAACGAGCTATAATATCACGTACGAGCTATATTACAAAACAACGAGCTATAATATTACATATAAGGTATATTACAAAACAACGAGCTATAATATTACATATAAGGTATATTACAAAACAACGAGCTAGTAAGATATATATGTATATTATAAAAAACAACGAGCTATAATATTACATATAAGGTATATTACAAACAACGAGCTATAATATTACATATAAGGTATATTACAAAACAACGAGCTATAATATCACGTACGAGCTATATTACAAACAACGAGCTATAATATTACATATAAGGTATATTACAAAACAACGAGCTATAATATCACGTACGAGCTATATTACAAAACAACGAGCTATAATATTACATATAAGGTATATTACAAAACAACGAGCTATAATATTACATATAAGGTATATTACAAAACAACGAGCTATTATATCACGTACGAGCTATATTACAAAACAACGAGCTATTATATCACGTACGAGCTATATTACTAAACAAGGAGCTATTTTAATCAGGTACTACACTACTGTGCCCTTTATACTAGCCTCATGTCTTCCGTATAGTCATTCTATTGTAATTGTAAACAACATTGAATTTTCGCGTGTAATTTATCAGTAGGATAAATGATCTTACTAAATATAAATTGTTTAGCTGCCAGGAGCCTCGGAGATCAGTGTTGTTGTTCATCAGTGTTGTTGTTCATCCCAGTTGTTGTTCATCCCAGTTGTTGTTCATCCCAGTTGTTGTTCATCCCAGTTGTTGTTCATCCCAGTTGTTGTTCATCCCAGTTGTTGTTCATCCCAGTTGTTGTTCATCCCAGTTGTTGTTCATCCCAGTTGTTGTTCATCCCAGTTGTTGTTCATCCCTGTGGTTGTTCACCCCTGTGGTTGTTCACCCCTGTGGTTGTTCACCCCTGTGGTTGTTCATCCCTGTTGTTGTTCACCCCTGTGGTTGTTCACCCCTGTGGTTGTTCACCCCTGTGGTTGTTCACCCCTGTGGTTGTTCACCCCTGTGGTTGTTCACCCCTGTTGTTGTTCACCCCTGTGGTTGTTCACCCCTGTGGTTGTTCACCACTGCTGTTAGTCACTGTTGTTGGTCCTGTTGTTTCTGTAATGTACTAAGTTAGTTCGGAGGTTAGGGTCTTCAGTTTAGGTTTCCAGCGGACGACAACCTCTGAGTGATTAGCCAATAACAAGTGATTTTTTTGCGAACGTTATTCGAGGTGATGTGATGAACATTTTTCTCTGCTTTGGAACTTTTAATTTTATGGAATCGGTTCTAATTTTTCCAGTTTTAATTTAATTATTTATTTTTTATTTTTTTATGTTTTTTTCAAGTGTCCCAGTTTGAGATCCTGTTCGTTCGCTCTATATTGTGGGAAGTATTTATTTATTTCTACTTTTAATTATTTTTTCCTTGTCGTCGTATATAAAGATGTAGAATTTTGGTTCTTTGGTTTATTTATTTTCATCCTTAGCGTGAGTTAGCATCGTCATAAGAAGTGTGATGTCTATATGTGGATTCTGTGAGATGATACTTATTATTTGTGTTTAATATTTGTCTAACTGTGTAAAATTTGTTAGTTATAATATGATTACTGTGCTTAAGCAACGAAGGTCTTTGAAAACGTAGCAAGGTTAGTAATACCCTAGTACTTGTTGATTGTTACAAAAAAATCGCGGTTCTGTTCATTTTATTGTTACTGTAAATTTCTAATAAAAAGCTTGTTTATTGTCAGTTGAAACCAATTTGATATTTTATTTATATTGCAATGTACATTTATTTTGTTAAGGAAAGAAAAAATTGTGTAAGTTCCCCCAGATTCTCATATAATTTTTATTATTAAATTTTAATAATGTAAAAATTTTCAACCAGTGGATATCTTAAAAAAAAATTTCATGATATAAATTTTGTAAATCTAAGAGTCGGGTGAAATTGGAAATGGTGACTATAGGTGCAGGTGATGAGCGAGTCCTTGCAGTAATAAAAAAATAACGGTTTACAGTGATTTTAAGAACCAGGCAATGATGTTGAGAAGGCAACTGTTGTATTTTGAGCAAGTAGCATAGAATGCCCTGTTGAGGTGGTCATAAATGACTCCTAATAATATCTCTGTTTATCGGCGGTGACGGTCAACACTCGCCCACACACTACACCACTCAGGTGATAGTCTTTGACAAACGAATAGATGTGTAAGTAAATTAATGAGTTTGGGTTTTTTCTTAAGTTAAAATTTATTTATTATTATTTTATTATTCACATAAATATGTTTTCAGTGTTTCGTTTTATGACAAGGGTGTTGAAATTAAAGTAAATGTTTTTATGACTTACTTTATTAAACAAAATTAGTCCTGAAAACATTTTGCAGTATATCGTTTAAAATAAACATGTAAATTGAACTTCTATTTGGATTGAGCAACATACAAAATTAAAATTGAAGAAATTTATTCAACGTTTACCTGTCCAGCCATGTGTTGACAGATAGACAGGGAGACAGCTCACTTCAACAGTCACCTGGGCTGCGTTTTTGTCTTCCCGGGTTTGAATTTTGAAAACCAAAATGGCTGCCATATGTTGTGTATTAATGTTCTCCCACAGCGCCATCTGTTTCCATCGCAGATTTTAAGAATAATGTGAAAATGTATAGAAAGTATTTACCATGTGTCACTTGTTGACTCATAAGAGGTTTCCAATACCCTATAGGAGAAGAACCGATTTAACCTAACAGAATAAAAAAATACTGAATATAGAATGTCAGTAGGTTAAATCTTTATTGTACAAGCATATAAATAATTATGACTAAATTATGACAATTTGGAATTCTCATAATGAACAAGGTGTGTTCTTAAAGGTCATATGTGTTTACTATTTTGTATATATATATATCTATTACAACTTTACTACAGGAAAGAAAGTTTATTCAACACTTACATTCCTCCATACTTACTCCCCTCCCACACACGCCTTCCCTCCCTCCTTCCCCCCTCGTCTTTGCTCTTCCCTCACACCTTCTCCCACTTATCTCCCTCAAATTCACCCTCTTCTTGCCTGATTATTGTAGAGGCACTGTGTAATATGTGGCCACGACACTGAGGAATGTCTTTTACTGACATCTCATGTTCAACACTATATGCCCCCGACAGGAAGACGTTACTGAGATTAATGGTCGTGTAATTTGGGTTATTGTTTCTTTCTGACTTCATTATTGTGATATAAATTATGTCCATGTTGCAGTGTTAAGGACAAGGATGTCAAGAGACTCGCTGTTCCATAATACCGTCTTTAAATCATTATTGTTCCTTCCTTGTTCGTGTGATGGTGCCTTCCTCTGGTACAAAATGCCAACATCTTTTCACATCATTATTTGTTACTTTTTAGTTACTAGTAGGGAATCATGATAGTGACGGAAATCCACAATTTTGAATCTAGACAAGATTGTGTTGGGTTAAGTTAGGTTATGTTGGTAGGTTTTTTTTTTCGTATCTTGCCCGCCACCTTAAGTTACGGATGCAAATGTCGATGGCTAACATTATTTAATAGAATTCACCCGAGATGATTTTTTTTCACCTGTAGTATTGATACTTCATTAGAAGCCTTAAATCCCTATCCGTAAAGTGCGACCGGATTTTAATTACCGTCTTTGCAGGAATATGCTCACAAAATCGGGACTTAAGGACTGGCCTACAGACAGACAGATACAAGTATAACAGCATAACCTCTGGTATAAAGTGACATAAGTGACATTAGATGCTGTGATACACCACCAAGGGAAACATATTTATTTTACTCTAAATAGTTGTTGTATAGTGTATGAGCTGACTAGTGGACATGGATGAAGACCCGAGTTGACACTGACATACACATTAACAATAACACGAATAAGTTGTATGTTCAAAGGCTTCTAAATATTATTGAACTTACACGTCGCCGATTTTTGTGTTAAATAAAGAAACAAATTGAGATAAATGTGCAAAGTGTTGCATATTTTCCCCTGCAATTTGTTGTTTATTGTTACTGAACTATTAGATAAATGTTATATATATATAAAGATTATTGTTTGTAGTACAGTAATTTTGTGACGCTTTCTATTGTATTGTACGGTACACTACTCGTGGCTGTGATGCCTCAGTTAGTGTTAAATGTGAAGAATACATAACATTGGTTGTATGTGCTGACTGGGTGTTTTGAGTCTTAGTTGAAAAACAAACATAGTCAGGTGGTATTCTTCATCACGTGGCTATACCTTACAACTAAGGTCTATAAGCGCGTATATCGGGTCAATAAAAACAAATTTTGACATAAATATATAGTACTGGAGAGAGTAAGGTCGGTGAGACACGCTAAAATACTGTATGCTGAACACAAGGCGGCTTTTGCGGGAAGGGGAAGTGAACTACAATATTCGGAATTAAAAATGATTGTTTTTCAAAGGAAATGTGGATTTGAAGACAATTGGCGAAATCATATTTTTATAACAGATTTAAAATAGTAACTAACTCAAACTTTTATAATTGCTTGAGTTTGTTAGTGAACCTTTCTTGTATCTGTATAACATATATTGGATATTGTTCAGTCCACATTTAATTTTATTTAAATATCAGTTTAAAACCAATATCTGGTGATTAATTAGTGACAATATTTCTTACTATAATTCTTCTCTGGCATACTGAAATTATTGTTGTTTTGTTGTATTTTAGTATACTGTATTCTGAAGCGCCAATGACAGCGAGACTACGGTTATTTTTTCGGAACTTATAGTAAACATTAATATAGAATTTCTTGTTATTTTCTTAAAATTTTAGTATCTTGATATGATGTCCTTTTGTATTCCACATTTAATTAATGTGTTTAATTTGTATAGCATATAAGAATCTTGACGGAATTCTAATGACTTTCGTTAGTTTTTCCCAAGATGGAGGTATTTTTTTTTGTATTATAATACTTTTAGAGATTATTGATAAATCGTATGTGTGAAGCGCCTATTAATCCCCTATTATCAGTAATATTAATCGCCTTCCTTGCTAGCAAAAATAGTAACAACCTTTGTGTTAGTTTCTCTCATGTTCAGAAATATATTCTTATTACCTATTACATATACCTGATTTGTATGGCAATTTATTTACAGTTTATTTCCTTGGATTTCTCGGGTCGATGACGGCAATTGGTGTTAAGACCCACAAGTTTGATCAATTATTTCACTGCCTTAATAACGTTAGTCAACACCAGCTTTTAAATTGTTTAACATCAACACACTTATATTCATTAGTATGGAAAATTTGTCTTTAACTGTTCTGTAGAGTAATTTTTGTTAAAGGAACCAATTTGTATTTAAATTCTTTGCACTACAACGAGTAAATTTGGAATCTGGTGAACTTAACTCGCCAACTAGATGTGCGAGTATGGTGCGTAAGATACTGTAATAGCATACGGGAAACATTTGTATTTATATATGCAGCTGTTGAAAATACATGGAAATGGTCAGGTAAAACACAAACACCGAGAATCTATACTTAGTAAAATTACCTGATTCTATATTAATTTAACCTACCTGACAAAAACTCATCTCCTACCATCTTGCTAAGTAAACGAAATTAAAACTAAGGTAGCGTCTTGGAATAAATTAGTAAGTAAAGTTTGTGGTGCTAAAGGGAAGAATATTTATATACCCTAAGGTGGTGGCCAGAGATGACTCGTAAATCTTAGAAGTTATTGTTCCTTATTTTCTGATCGACAGACTGAGTTACTTTTTCATATAGCTTGTTACTTGTATAGGAAGTTACTTTTCATATCGGTAGTTATATGGCCGTGTTCTGCGTTCAGTATTGTGTATGTGTTTATAACTTGTACGTCGGTGTCCAATTAAGGAAAGAAAGTTAATTCAAGAACACTTCCACATATTAAGTTAGGAACACAACACTTACTGTACATTCCTCCATACTTACTCCCCTCACACACACACACACGCCTTCCCTCCCTCCTTTCCCCCTCGTCTTTGCTCTTCCCTCACACCTTCTCCCACTTATCTCCCTCAAATTCACCCTCTTCTTGCCTGATTATTGTAGAGGCACTGTGTAATATGTGGCCACGACACTGAGGAATGTCTTTTACTGACATATCTCATGTTCAACACTATATGCCCCCGACAGGAAGACGTTACTGAGATTAATGGTCGTGTAATGTGGGTTAATGTGGTATAAATTACGTCCCTTGTTACTTTGTTAGGTAAAAGAATGTCATGGGTTTTGTTGTTCCATGGTGTCATCCTTGTGGTTCCATAGCGTCATCCATGTGGTTCCATAGCGTCATCCTTGTGGTTCCATAGCGTCATCCTTGTTGTTCCATAGCGTCATCCTTGTGGTTCCATAGCGTCATCCATGTGGTTCCATAGCGTCATCCTTGTGGTTCCATAGCGTCATCCTTGTGGTTCCATAGCGTCATCCTTGTGGTTCCATAGCGTCATCCTTGTGGTTCCATAGCGTCATCCTTGTGGTTCCATACCGTAATCCTTGTGGTTCCATAGCTTCATCCTTGTGGTCCCATATCATTCTTACCTGTGTGGTTTTTGGTGGTCATAAACCTTCAGGAGACAGGCGTGGATATACACAGTTAAGAGACACGGAAAGTTGTGTTGAATTATGAGCACTAAGTTTGGGTAGTTAGGTTAAGTCGACTGTCTTTGAGCTAGATCATGGATACAGGTGAGAGTCCATACCCTGACTACGATATTGTATGTGCTGCTGATTCATGTTAGCGTGGAGAAAGCCGTAAAATGTTAGTGATGATGGTGATGGTCGTGGTGATAGTGGTTTGCTTTTTCAGAATTTTGATGGAATGAGGGAGAGAGCAAAGAGACGTAAACAGCAATACTCTCTCTTGAGGTTGACAGAGTAACATAATGAGGAGTTAGTTACACATTATCGAGGGTATACAGTATATTACGTTTTATGGTATTGTTGAGAAGTGCACCCAAACGTCACTGTTGTGTTGTTAAAGTGAAGGCGGGAAGACGATGTCCTTACTCTGGTATACCCGGCAGCTGATTTTTTCTATATTTTCTGAAGATTTCTGACAAATTATATATTAAAGAGTTTCATTATTGTCACTGTTTTCTCAACTCCTGTAGACTTATTACGTCACTCTCGCTCACTTTACTGCACTGGCTCGATAGGCCTGTTGAGACCCTTGGCCGCTTCAACCAGTCGTCTCCAGGGCCGCCGATCTTTCGCCAGATTCGGTGAGT
>NW_024749915.1:0-30527 GCF_018991925.1 Homarus americanus | reverse complement strand
ACACCACCACCACAGTAACACACCACCACCACAGTAACACACCACCACCATAGTAACACACCACCACAGTCTCACACCATCAACACAGTAACACAACAACACCACCACAGTAACACACCACCATCACAGAAACACACCACCACAGCTAACCGTGAGCCGTCGTCTCACTGTTAAATAGAACGAGGTCATAAAATGCCTGGAAGTCTGCCAAGGCAATACACCTGCCACCTTAAACCATGCGCAATACACCTGCCACCTTAAAACATGAGTAACACACCTGCCACCTTAAACCATAAGGAACACACACCTGTCACTCTAAAGCACTAACATATCACTACCAAACATGCACACAATTACCACCCAAAACCACCTTATTATAACCACTGTTTGAACACTTAATCTCGGCCTTATGCACTTCCACTTACACTCTGCTATACCTAACCTAACATAACCTGACATGACCTAACCTGACATGACCTAACCTGACCTAAGCTGACATGACCTAATCTAACAGACTCAAGTTCCCTTCTCCCTCTACTAGTCTCCTCCTCCTCCCTGTCACCTCGTTTCAGCTTTCTTGGCTACAATCTCTCACTACATCTTAAAAGTATTGGTGGTCTCTGCTAGTATGCAAAGTCTGAGATTGTTTTCCACGTAATCTTCAACTTCTTTCTCTACGTTTAAATATTAACAAGATTCCAGGACTTGATAACATTCCCCATTTGTTCCTAGAAAGTGTTTTGTTCTGTTCACACTACAGCTTCGTACTACAACCTGTGTATCGTCTTCATGACAACATAAAAATACATTTATATAATTTCCGCGAATACAAATTTATTTGATATTTCATGTAAAAAAAATTACGCATATCAATAAATAGATTCACAAATCAGAGTAATTGAATATCCATTTCAAATTTGCATAAAGTTGGTTTACCCAAATATACTCTAGTACGTGTGATAGAAATAAACAGAAAACGATAACAAGCATTAAAATTTTCGCTAAGTTTAGTAAAAACATTTTGTTAATGAAACGTTAGTAAAGTATCTGGCAGAAGCGTAACAAATATGAGGTAGATTATGTAAAGGCGTATCATCCTAAGACCAAGCTTAGTCTCATGTTACAACTAATTTACCAGAGAGAATTACTATCACGTCTGTTTCATAAACTGTCGTGACAGTGAAGACAATATTTGAGATTATGTTCCTCTTATTATATATTGTTTGGCTACTAAACTGTACACCTGTGTGTGTGTGTGTGTGTGTGTGTTATATGTCTTTGTATGCGTGTGTACGAAATATTAAGTTTTAAGACTCAAGTATTCTCTAATTCTGTCTCTCTAAACTTTAGATAAAAGTAAAATTTTCCAGGTAAATTCCCTCACGTAACTGACAAAGTTCACATGGGTTACATTACCTGCTAATTCTAAATGCCTAATACAATTTGTGGTGCACTGTAGGTGATAATGTCTTAATGGAGGCAGCAGCTTTATGAACCGGTGTGAAAATTTACGCGTGTGGTAAAGTGAGCGTTTGTAGTTTCAACATAGTTTACTCTGTGGCTCTGAATTGGTGAAATATTTACCTGCGAGTAACAATCACATGGTATTATATCAACCTATTATTTTTAACTGTTGTGTATACCATTAAGTGCCTGGGTGAATCCTATTTTAATTTAAATAAGTTTTGAGAATCAGGCCACACAAAATACTATACAGTACATCAAATTAACATAGACATTTCAATTCATTTGTACACACATAGTAAAGTGTCTTATTTGTCCATCATGTCAATAGTTTAATGAAATATTCACAGCCACAGAGACCATTGTGTGTTACTCCTCCTCCTGCCTCACTCACTCACCCCGTCAGTGTCCACTTTACCCAGCCGTCTGTCTCACAACTTAGTCCCGTCCTTAACTTACACTACATAACGGCGGACACCCGACTCCCCGTGTCTTGTTCCTCTCATCCACCACACCGTGACTCCCTCAATACACTAGAGTGAAGACCTCGTTCTAACAAACCCCGCTGTCTGTCGTCCACCAGTGTGTACTCGAGAGCTGAAGATATATTATGTGGTCACTGTATGAAATCTCAACTGGTGTATCTGTTCTCATGGAAAAACGAAAGATTCCTTAAGAAATTACTTTGAGTTGAAGTCCTGAACCTCTGGATGATGTCTAACGTGCGTCATATAACATCAACAACGCACACATCACTGGTGGTATGTAGGTAGTGAAGATGTCTAGCAGTGTGGCTCCATGCGTCTGATCACCTGCTGGAGCCAATAAGGATAGATCACACCGTAGACTAAACCTGTTTCCGACATATAAGGAAGAAGTGTGGTCGGCACTGTACTCGGACACCTTCACTTTCACAACTGTCAAATTAGGTATCCCTTCATATCTGAGTGGACGTGGGGAGCCCCAGGTGCGAACTAACGACCCCTAGGGCATGAGGTAACCGCTGCATCCACCCGGCCACCACATTCCAATAACCATGATGTTGTACGAACACACACTACAATATACACTTCATCTTCCTAATTGCTCTCGTGTCAATACCTTCAGCGCCATCCCTCACCTGTGAACCTGGACTACATCACTCTTTATTATTGTTGAAAACAGTTTAATTGGTCGCTCATATATAGAGCTCGGGTGTTCGTCTTGTTGTTAACGAAATATTTTGGAACTGAAAGTTGACAGTCACCTAATAGTAGGATTTACAAGTGTGTATAAACCTGATAATGAAAAACAACACAATTCGGTATTATTATTGGTTTACAACACGAGAGGACGATGAACATACAGGGCCACGTGAGGCGCTGTCAACTACCAGCAACACTCGACCCTTGGTGGAGGACGACACTCAGTCGTAACAAGAATAACAATCTCCTCTGTTGAGCTAAGCATCTTGATAACTATTGTAAACACAATTGTCTGACCCATTTCTCCTTCTCTGTCTATTTTTATCAATCAGTTTCTCAATTTCTCTTTCACACTGCCTGAATGTGTTCTAAGAGACCCTTCACCACAGAGAAGAGAATTAGAAGATCGTAAACGGAAATTATTTATCGTTTTCCTTAACTGTGAGTAAACATTGTGTTATTTAATAGGATTATTCAAGAAGATATTTAATAGGATTTTCTTATACTGTGACCATTTTATTTATTTTCTAATTATCCATTTTCTCATAATGTTGGTAATGTTGTTGTTATTGTTAGTGGTGGCAGTAGTAGTAGTGGTAACACTAATAAAGTAGTAACAGTACCAACAATAATAATAGTAACAGCAGCACTATTACTATCATCATCACCTTGACTGACGACGACAGGTTAGGGTAGAGGTTAAAGGTGTACATTGAGAGACTCAGTATATATCACAGCGCTAAATGATCTCAGGCCGTAATAAGCGTTAGTGCTGGCCAGACAAATGACTTGGTCCTCTGACACTGGGGAAATTAATTCAACGCAAACACCAACATTCACGAAAGGAAAATGAATCATTAGGGCATTACATGATAATCCTGATCTGATTAACAAGTGATCTGATGGTTAGTACCCGTTAAACACTGATCTGAGGGGTAGTAAGTGATCTGATAGAACGAGTAGATGTTAGTATTGTTTTATTATCAACTTTTGTTCTTACTATAGACAGAAAACTATTCCCTAAAACGTCCGTGGAAGAAAAAATACTAAAGTGAACAAAACAGCACAAGGGAGAGCTTTTTTTTTTTTGGAGTGAGGGGGGGGGCGTCTACTGCCTTGGCTTTGAACTGTTTCAAGTCGCTAATGAGAGAGGAAATCCATTCAGGAAGAGAAGTTCACTTTTCAGCTGTCGGAAAAAATGGTTGGGAAAATCTTTGTTTCTATGTATGTCGCTTCTGGCCATTTTCTCTGCACGCTGGCTACTTGACGCCTATTGTACACATTACAACAGTTCTGAGAAACATCAAAATAATAAACAGGGAAATACAGACCAAACAGCCTTAAAATAAACTTCAGTAATTATCATTGGTGAATTTGTGAAGTTAAGAACATGATGGAGTAAAGTTCTTATAAACGTAAAATGAAACACGAAATTGTTATCAACAAATCTATTAATATAATTAAGAAGGGTTCCGCAAGTCCTTCATAACGGAGTGTAATGTTATGAAGTCACTGAACCTCACTAAACACACGTCATCAACAACACACTGAATCGTTTACGGAAATATTAGGAGAGTTTTGGGCCTCCCGTCTGTTTACGTCATATCCTAGACACTATATTGGTTTAAGAATTACCGAGACAGTCTGGAGAGGCATTTGTATGGGAATTATGGTTCTGTTGGAGTTATAAGTTGTAGTGTTCGCGGAGGTAGGATATAGTGGAGACGGGATGATCACTGATAAAATTAATACAAAAGTAAAAATTATAGTACATAAGAAAGCCTCGGGAAGCAACACTAATGAGGATAGTAAAAGAAACAGTGACAACAACAATAAATAAGTGGAAAAAGTAAAAAAAAAAAACAATAAAATGAGTAAATAAAAAGAAAAATCAAAGGAGAGTAGTAAGAGAGTAAAACTCTTATGACATACTCTTACGGACTTCTTGGGAGGTTTCAGGACATCAAAGGCAAAAATGACAACCTCAGCAGACTCGCTCACGGAAGATGATCAAACATGAGAGGCACGGAAGGCAATCCCCGTCGACTGAGTCTCTGAGAAGCCACACTGGTTGTCTGAGAGAATGAGGAAGGGAACCAAGATGAGAAATGGTCAAGAGACGTATTCAAAACTTTAAATTTAAACCAATAACAGTTGTACACTGGTGGAGGGATCAGTGGGCTGCGGCTGATTGAACTATTGTTTGACTAAAGAAAAGGAGAAGTTTGAGTTTTAAGACTGAACCTCAATGGCGAACTCGTGACTGACACAAAGAAACTGATACCTTTACAAATCTACTCTCGAGATACCATCTCAATCAACGCACCTTTCGAGCTTCTTGTCCTGAATGATCTCGTGGAATTGACAGGAAGAAAAAGACGCTCGACCTTTGTCTGAACATAAGTAAAAGAATCGAGGTGGTGAGGGTTATGGGGGAATGAGTCGGTTTCTCATCACAAAAAAAACATGTGTTACATCCACTAATTCAGAAGGAGAGTCATGTAAGTATTTGTCATTCGTTTTGTCTTCGAGGATGGAAAAATGAAAGTGGGTCCCATAAACATGACTGGCAGTTAGGAAAAGTGTGGACACAGCATACTGTATATTAAGTCTTCAGTACACAATGATACTGACATGCAGGGAGGCGGCAACAGTGCTGGAGGACAGGGTAATGTATTTCAACACCCCAGGATATATTTCAGTCTAGCGCCAGATCTCACGAGACACTGTTTAGTGGTATGGGTAAGGTGAAAGATGTTGCTCATATATCACTGGCCCAGAGGACCTGACCCCGAAACATCACTCAAGACCAGGAGTGAGGTCTTCAAAAAGCTACAGTACTAGACATTACTGCTACTCGTCATCAGAAACATATAGACGAATAGAAAATATTAGTAAATTAGTAAACTAAATTAGTGGCTGTTGTGTCCTCAGAAAATCTAAAACAAACAACAAGTATATATATATATATATATATATATATATATATATATATATATATATATATATATATATATATATATATATATATATATATATACTGCATAAGTATATATATATATATATTTTTTTTTTTTTAATAACGTCAAATGCTAACTTACTTCATGTATAAGTATACTAAGCGATTCTGTGTATTAGTAGCTTTTTGTGTTAATGTTCTCAGGGTTGACGTGGGATGCACAATAAACTGAACACTGAGGAAAATATAAAGCTACCAAATTTCTAGGTTTATACATAGACGAGAATCTAAGGTGGAAGGAAAGTGCTCTATACATCCATCAAAGGCTTAATAGTGTGTGTGTGTTACAGAAACATGTCTGTCTACTGTTCAAAACTAGTCTCCAGAGGACACCCAGCAGAGGTAATGTACTGTGTCTCCGATAGTAGTGGCACACAAGAGACCTATCACAGTACATACCTCACCTCACCAATACTCAGTTTTACATAAACACCGATGTTCCCCACAACTATACTGTACATACGAGTACAAGGGGTGACGCGAGATGTGTACTGTACACTACCCCGGGGCGAGCATCTTGTTAAACATAAGAACATAAGAATGGAGGAAACTGCAGCGAGCCTATTGGCCCATACTGGGCAGTCCCATTTACACCCAACCCCTGTTGCTTATATATCCATCCAACCTATATTTGAAGCTATCCACGTATTCGAGTTAATGATGATAATTGGTAACTTGTTCCACTCGTCCACTACTCTATTTCCAAACCAATGTTTACCTATTTCGCGCTTAAATCTAAATTTGTCTAATTTAAAACCACTGTTTAATAGTTCGCTCCTGGTTGGATAGTTTCAGTACCTTTGTAATGTCCCCTTTGTTCAGCCCTGACTTCCATTTATACACCTCTTATCATATCGCCCCTCACTCTACGTCTCTCGAGGAAGAGCAAATTAAGATGCCTTAACCTGTCTCTGTACTCAAGGTTCCTAATGCCCGGGATTAACCTTGTCATTCTCCTCTGAATTCTTTCCAGAGATTCTATATCCATTCTGTAATACGATGACCAGAATTGAACTGCGTGATCCAAGTGAGGTCTCACAAGCGTAAGATATAGTTTTAGGATGACCTCGCTAGTCTTGTAACTAACACCCCTTTGTATGAACCCAAGTACTTTATTAGCCTTGTTTCGAACAAATACACATTTTTTACTTGGCGTAAGATTCCTACTTATCATTACTCCTAAATATTTCTCGCAGTCGGATTTCTCAATAACATCGTTGTTCATCTGGTATCTGGTTTCCCTGTTTACATCTCCTATACCGAGTACTTTACATTTGTCCACATTGAATTTCATCTGCCATTTTTCAGACCATTCGAAAAATTTGTTTAGATCTTCCTGTAGTTTTGCGGAGTCCTCGTCAGATTTAATTACACGCCCTATTTTAGTGTCGTCAGCAAATTTACTTATTTTGCTGTCTACGCCGATATCTATGTCGTTTATGTATATAATAAATAATAATGGTCCAAGTACTGAGCCTTGGGGAACTCCACTTGTGACGTTGCTCCAATGGGACTTAGTGCCGTTAATGCTCACTCCCTGTTTCCTGTCCTATAACCACGCCCTAATCCATTTTAGAATATCTCCTTTAATGCCATGAGCCTCCACTTTTCTTAATAGTCTTTCGTGCGGGACTCTGTGGAAGACTTTGCTAAAGTCGAGATATACCACATCATAATTTTGCCCCTCGTCCACAATACTAAGTTATTATTATTATTATTATTATTATTATAACAGCATATTAGAAATGTGCTTCAAGCTATGTACAATGATTTACCTACAAATACTGACTGACGACAACAGTGAAAATAACAAGTACAGAAGGAAACTAAAGGGGTAAAATAATCAGGGGAAACATAAAATTTTTTAAATCAGATAATGGCCAGTGTACTGTACGTGATGGTATAAAATAATTAAATAAATCAAATCTTACTATTGTCGTGGTCAACTCACCCAGAGCTCTGATAAAACATTAGTCAAATAATTACCTTGAAAATAGTTAGCCAAATATTTTGAAGTCAGAAAATAACATTGTTGGCATCAGTGACGGAACATCCAGTTATAAAACTACACACCTGCAGTATTCAATTTTTGAAAACCAGCATTGAAAAAAAAATTTAATAGAATCTGTATTGCGAAAAGTCCGTATTAACGACCTGCTTCTATTAAAAGCTTGCCAATTAAAACTGATTACATTTTTCTGATGGTAATTTCATACACTATTACACAGATTTAATTAAAAATATCATATACACAAGTGTTGATATGAGAACCTCCTGTGACCGAGCGCTGCCATAGTGTCCAACTGTCTAAGATCACTACCATAGTGGCCACACTGTGTACCATCACTACCATAGTGGCCACACTGTGTACCATCACTACCATAGTGGCCACACTGTGTACCATCACTACCATAGTGTCCACACTGTGTACCATCACTACCATAGTGTCCACACTGTGAACCATCACTACCATAGTGGCCACACTGTGTACCATCACTACCATAGCGTCCACACTGTGTACCATCACTACCATAGTGTATCACACTGTGTACCATCACTACCATAGTGTCCACACTGTGTACCATCACTACCATAGCGTCCACACTGTGTACCATCACTACCATAGTGTCCATACTGTGTACCATCACTACCATAGTGTCCAGACTGTCTACCATCACTACCATAGTGTCCACACTGTGTACCATCACTACCATAGTGGCCACACTGTGTACCATCACTACCATAGCGTCCACACTGTGTACCATCACTACCATAGTGTCCATACTGTGTACCATCACTACCATAGTGGCCAGACTGTCTACCATCACTACCATAGTGTCCACACTGTGTACCATCACTACCATAGTGTCCACACTGTGTACCATCACTACCATAGTGTCCACACTGTGTACCATCACTACCATCGTGTCCACACTGTGTACCATCACTACCATAGCGTCCACACTGTGTACCATTTATCATTTGCGGCACACTGTGGCCTACATCACGACATAGCGTCCACATCAGCCATCACTACCATAGTAACAAATAATCGTGTACCATCACTACCATAGCGTCCACACTGTACCATCACTACCATAGTGTCCAGGACCAAAAATTAACAACGTCATATTGTCCAGACCGTCTACCATCACTACCATAGCAACCCACACTGTCTAACATCACTACCAAAGTGTCCACACTGTGTACCATCACTACCATAGTGTCCACACTGTGTACCATCACTACCATAGTGTCCACACTGTGTACCATCACTGTCATATTGTCCAGACTGTCTACCATCAATACCATCGTGTCCAGACTGTCTACCACCGCCACCATAGTGGCCAGACTGTCTACCATCATTATCAGAGTGGCCATACTGTCTACCACCGTAATCATAGTGTCCAGACTGTCTACCACCACTACCATAGTTTCCAGACTGTCTGCCATCATTATCAGTGTCCAGACTGTCTACCACCACTACCATAGTGTCCAGACTGTCTACCACCACTACCATAGTTTCCAGACTGTCTACCATCATTATCAGTGGCCAGACTGTCTACCACCACTACCATAGTGTCCATACTGTCTACCACCACTACCATAGTTTTCAGACTGTCTACCATCATTATCAGAGTGGCCAAACTGTCTACCACCACTACCATAGTGTCCAGACTGTCTACCATCATTATCAGAGTGGCCAGACTGTCTACCACCGCAATCATAGTGTCCAGACTGTCTACCAATACTACCATAGTGCCCACACTGTACCATCACTACCATAGTGTCCAGATTATTATACTATCACTACCACACCACTCTCACCACCACTACCATACTACGCTCACCAACACTACTACACCACGATCACCACCACACCATGCTCACCACCACTACCACACCACGCTCACCACTACTACAGTCACCCCCACTACCACCCCACGGTCACCACCACTACCACATCACACTCATCGCCACTGCTACACCACGATCACCACCACACCATGCTCACCACCACTACCACAATACGCTCACCACCACTACCATACCACGATCACCACCACACCATGCTCAACACCACTACCACAATACGCTCACCATCAATACCATACCACGATCAGCACCACCACACCATGGTCACCACCACTACCATACCACGATCACCACCACACCACGATCATCACCACCACCACACCATGGTCACCACCATTACCATATCACGATAACCACCACCATCACCTCACGCTCACCACCACACCACGCTCACCACCACTGCCACACCATAATCACCACCACTACCACACCACGATCACTACCACTACCACACCATGATCACCACCACTACCACATCACACACTGTTCTAATTCTCCACACCACACACACAGTACTCAATATCCAGCCCAGCACATACGGTACACCACAAACCGGCCTTTAGCGGTACACCCAACCCAGTCCAAGCTTCTCTAACGACTAGTGGACCTCCTGCACCTAGGGCGTTATTGTTCAATGCCTCGTTGTTCTTTCCTTATTTTAACTTTTTCTAGAATATTGGTATGGACAACAACACATTCACTGTACAGGAGGTATAATTTAGGTATATTTTGTAGACACAAGTTTATTAAATATATGTTGTATTAATGTGCTTTCATGTCAGTGTAATGATGATTTTTTTTTTTTTAATTTTCCAATACATCATGACATTATTGTTGTTTTTTTTTAGTTTCCCTATGAATCCTTTCCAGCGATTGACAATACTAATATTAACAAGTAAACACGTATTTGGGAGTATAATGATAATATTGTTAACATTTCGTTTCCTTTAATATTTGTTTCCATAATTCTCATTTTCACCTGTAATAATTCTTCTCACCTGATGAATGACTCTTCTTTATTGTGTAAATATAATATAAACTCGTGTAGAACAATTCGAGGAAAACTTTAGATATTTCCTGTTCTCTGGGAGCGTTAGTCATAGCCTCACTGTTCGCCTGAAATAAACCAGAATAAAAGATATTGTTTGCCATGTACACACAGAGACACATCCATCAAGAACTAGACGGCCGTCAGGAGTTGTTTCCTAACATTGTTCTGGGACGAATAGTTCAGACGTGGTGTACTAGACTGGCTCGGTCACTATGTACTAGACTGACTCAGTCACTACGTAGTAGACTGTCTCAATTTAAATTTAATTACAGGAAAACACAATGATCAAGAAAAAAGTGTGCCAGGCAGCCGGGTACTGACATAAGAAGTGTGGATTTTTTCCAAGATTAATGTTCCTCGTCAGTCTCGTCACCATCTTTCTCTCCGTTTATTTTTAAATTCTGCGTCATTTTCATCATTGTTTTTACTGTGAACATCACTCAGATACTCAAACAAACCATAATAAGCACCTGGTGGAGGGCTGTGTAACTTGTCTTGTATTATTCACAAGACAAGAAACGACAAAAATTATAATTGATCTAGTGCGTCGCTCAACCTGAGCCAGGCCCGATTTTTTTTCTTAGGTAGTACACGACATATACCTGTATATGTTGTTTGCATTAGTAGGTCACCTAACTAAACTTTGGTTTTACACACGTTACATATATTTTTTTTTTCAAAAATAAACTTTAAAGTTAGTATTAAAATTTGTGTGTGTGTCAAGATAACATGATAAATAAACCTTGGTAGTACTATAAACTAGTGGAAGAAAACAGACAAATCCGACTTAAAATTTTACAAATCGCAGACAAATTATAAATTTCTGTCAGTGGGCCGGGAGACAAAAGTTTTAATTGAAAAAACTTGCAGGGAATTAATTGTTTCATTAACTTGTAAATATTAAAAGGTTTGATGACTTTGGACCAGAATATTGACTAAACTGTATGTTATAACACATCCACGTCTTCAGGCCATCTACCAGGGTGGAGTAGTACAGCGGCCAACCACTGTAGACGCCCAGGAGGACAAGTGATTGTTCGTGTCTGGAGATGGTTAGGTTAGGTTAGGTCAAGAAACTAAGTGGTATTATCACTTTAGCTCACACCAAATTACATATACACTGTAAATCACTAATGACAAGAACCTTAACAATACTGTAGACATAAACACTGAACAATCCAACGTATGACCATTCCTCTATTAACATACGTCATACAACTGCACAAGAAAAATCCAGTAAATTTCAAAGTTAAAAAAAAAGATCCATTCCCTTAACGCTGTTTAAGAGAATAAAAATCCCCACGTATTTTAGGCTGGAAACAAAAGCTTCTACAGTAAGAGAGGCATTTGTGTCTCTATGAGCTGGAAGTTGGGGGCTAATGCAGAGATAAGGAAGACTTTATCGTCCATCTGAGAGACCCGACTTGAGGCAGAGTGGGAAAGAGTTACAGTGAGTGATAGTGGGGGAGTTACAGAGAGTGAGCGAGAGTGAGTTAGGGCGAGTGAGTGGTGGAGAGTTACAGTGAGTGGGCGAGTGAGTGGGATAGAGTTACGGTGAGTGAACGAGTGGGAGTTACGGTGAGTGAGCGAGATTGGCGTTTAACGATGTACATTGTACATTCAGTCATGTCATGGCTCTCACTGTGGAAGAACACGTGTTTCTCGTCGGACAATACATTAATAATTCATCCTTTAGGAATGTCAAACTGCATTTGAAAGTCGCTCTGGTGGTCATACGAAACCTTCAAAATCAGTGATATGGAAACTGGTGAAGCAGTTCAGAGAAACAGGCAGCGAGAAAGTTAAAAAACACAAATGCCAGCCAAGTTTTGTTATGCCGGAGAAAGTGAATGAAGTCAACACCATAGTGTGACTGAGTGAAAAACGTTAACCGCCCCTGACGGGTCACGTGATGCCTGATAACTCTCAGGATCATGTCACGTCTTCCTGTAACATTAGGCTACATTTATACAAAACATTATGTACGTTTAGATTATGTATATTTATATTTTACTGAATTATTTTTGAGTATCAAAATGCATGTGTGGTTACGTGCATGTGTGATTGCGTGCATGTGTGGTTACGTGCACCTGTGATTACGTGCATGTGTGATTACGTGCGTACACGTGGACATGCACGTAGATTACGTGCACCTGTGATTACGTGCATGTGTGATTACGTGCACGTATGATTACGTGCACGTGTGATTACGTAGTAGGTAGATAGGCAGCTACCAAACAGGGAGGTACTACCGCCTGGGAAGATATTGGAAGCATAATGTGTTGTCTAATGGTAGACCCTGCTGCCATATGGCATCACGAAAATTGTGACCAAGTTCCAGGTTGCTAATCTGACTTTCTGCCTCATTTACACACAATTGCAGGGTCTCAATTGTTTCTCTTACCTGGACAACACAACATATATATTATATATAATTTCTCACTCGATTAATTTTTTCAATTTTGTATTTTTTTATGGTTATTATTTTTATTAGTTTTATTATTTTATTTGTATTAATTTGCTATTAATTTTATTAATTGTTGAAATAATAATAATAATAATAGATATTATTATTATTATAATTATTATTTATTATTATATTTTCGCCCCCCAGGCCCTGATGTGGGTCATTACCTGTGCCCGGGTGGGCTAATGCCCGTAAAAAAAAAAAGTGTGATTACGTGCGCGTATAGTTACGTGCACGTGTGGTTACGTGCATGTGTGGTTACGTGCATGTGTGATTACGTGCACGTATGGTTACGTGCACGTGTGATTACGTGCGCGTATGGTTACGTAAACGTGTGGTTACGTGCACGTGTGGTTACGTGCATGTGTGGTTACGTGCACGTGTGGTTACGTGCATGTGTTGTTACGTGCATGTGTTGTTACGTGCATGTGTGGTTACGTACCTATTTGCATCTATAAACTGTCACTAATAATCTGGACATTATCAGTAGCTGTAGCCGAATCAAAATATCTGATACAGACTATAACAAATAATATTACATGATAATAAATTCAGTTACTGTTGTTATACGAAATAATATTTGTTTAAAAAGAATATGTAAATAGTGGAGCTATAATTACCGCCATTTGCATGCTGGGACCATCGCAGGCCAGTTATCTTTAGCACCCAGCTGCAGGCCTTATTGCACCATGTTGGCAAGACAATACCGCTTAAAACTGCATTATGTCCGAGTATTGCTAGAGCAGTAAGAACCACTGGCAGCTGTAGCACTGCTTAGAATGACAATACTACACGGAAGATTTCCTCTTTTAGAATGTAAGACTACTAAAGAGGTCCCTGTCTTCCGTTGAAACGGGTGATTTTATAATTTTGCGGTCAAGCATTTTGTATCATTTATTAATTTAAGAAAATCAAAGGATCTAAAAAAGTCATTAGTGAATTTCATCATCCACACGCTGGAAGGCCAACTGCTCAGGTAACAGAGCTTCTCCATGTTTCCAGTGACGTGTTCCAGGAATGAAACACATAAGACTTAAACTGCAAATAAACAAAGTTGTTCCAGATACCAGAGAAGCAGGTATTACTATGCCCCGTCAGGTGTGGTCAGAAAGTGCCTGGTCACCTTGGACTACTGTGTGTATCCCCTTTTATAGTTTTCGAGGTCAACTGCAATATTGAAACTTAAAGCGGAATAATGATCTCTGACCCTTTAACAATATCGGGGATAAACACAAAGGTTACCGGGTCGTAGTTCGTTTAGCGATCACCTCTAAGAGACAGGAATCGAATTATAAACATTAAGCTAAACCCTTTCAAGCTTTGACGGGTGTTCACATGCAGTGGGAATAACAAACAGTCAATACATCAATCGATGACGAGATTCGTTAATCAAAATGAGGGAAGAGAAATATTTTATGTAGAGCCGAGGAAAATGTGTAGAAAGTTCTTGCACCGCCTCTGTATAGCATTGATTTATTTCGAGTCTCGCCATCCAATATCAGCGAGCCATACTTTATGACAAACCTAACTTTTCACGCCGGGAATTTTTCATATGATTATCGTTTCCTGAAGCCAAAGTGTTTACTGAAAGAAGAATAGATAAATATATACCTGGAGTTTGTAGAGCTGGAGGACTACAGAACATCACCTGGGGGCCTGGTTAACTAATAGGGCTCAGACACCATCAAGGTATCACACTAAAAACATGTAAACTCGCTCCAAAAAATTTATTTACGATTTTTTTGAGACAATATGACAACGAACGAAGGATTTTCGCAACCCTTCCGAGACAAGTCACAATGTTCATTTTGAAATTCATCGGACTTCTCCATAAAGTTATATTTCGGTGCGACTGTACGTTACGTTCCTATAAGTGAAATGGACCCGTACCTTTACTTGAAAGAAGAGACATCAAGCACTACAACACTTGAGATATATTACAGGTGTTTCAGGTAATAATGATGAGGGGACCATATACCTGCGAGACAGAGAAAGTACATATTGCACATACACTGACTTTAATATTCTGTAGCATTATTTTGAATATATTTTTTACGAACTGAAATATATATATACAAGATAATATATATATATATATATATATATATATATATATATATATATATATATATATATATATATATATATATATATATATATATATATATATATACATATATATATATATTATCTTGTATTTATTTTTTTAAGGTATTCCCAATCATTTGGTAATATTTATGAAATTAAAGACAAGTTGATGTAATAATGTTATACTGCGCTTCAACAACTAAGGTCGTGTTGATGTTATAATGTATTACTGCACTTCAACAACTAAGGCCTTGTGTTCTTGTTATAATGTATTACTGCGCTTCAACAACTAAGGCCTTGTTGGTGTTACAATGAATTACTGCGCTTCAACAACTAAGGTCTTGTTGGTGTTATAATGTATTACTACGCTTCAAGAACTAAGGTCTTGTGTTGATGTTATAATGTATCACTGCGCATCAAGAACTAAGGACTTTAAGCGTGTATTCTAGGCCAATAAATACACTCGTTATAAACAGTCACAAATTAAGGAACACTCTGGGGATCGACTGATTAATCCTCAAGGGTTTTACTAAGTGATTATTGCCGCAGGATAATTATTGTTATACTGTTTGTCCTTCTCATAAACCTTTTGATGCTGCCACCTGGTGTGTGACTCATCCCCATTACTTAATTATATATATATATTAGAACGATCAAAAGTATTAATCATTACTAAGTGCAAAGACATTAATCCTTACTGTGTGCTGAAGAGGTGATAAATAATGTTTTAGTATTTCTTATAAAAATATATTAAAATCACATCTAATCAAATAAGTCGCAGCCCGGTGGTAGGTCACACATGATACAACACATGAGACAACACTATCGTTCTCCCTCTAGTACCCTCACCTGAGCCAGAGAACTAAAGTGTATCAGTAAGAGCAGGATGATCCAGTAGAGGGAACACAGGCTCCAGGACGTCTAGGTACTGAGAGCGGAGATGTTAACGGAACTGGGAATGAATTATGGGCAAATTTGGACCTAAAAGCATCGTTACTTTTTCCGTCATTACAATTTGAAACTCTGGACGAAATCCTTTGGTATATTCTCCAGTACATCGTCATATATTGCTATGACAATATTTAAATATACACAACATATGTATTTATAAAATATCCGAGGAATAAAACACGAATTATTAGTCACTTTGAAATTCTCGCAGTTATCCACACGAAAATATTACCGGATAATTTGATCCACATTGTAGATAAAGTTGTATACCAATACCTGTGGTCGACTGTACCAACCGTTCGGAAACTAGTGGACCAACACTGCTCACAAGACCACGAATCACCTCGACTCCTTGGGTAACAATACTTTTGGGGGCTGTACTTAGTGATGAAAACATTTAGCCACGATGGTTCTGGTAATAATATTCACTTTAAGTCACTCGCTGAAAAATCACTCAATATAAATCAAACATTTTTACTCTTCTGACATAAAAACGAATCTTAATGCAACCTGAAATGAGAAACATCGCCGACCTCTGGTGAGATAAATTATTTCCAGACGCCAAGTTAACAGATGTAGTGAGATCTGTCAGTGTGAGTGTTTTAAGCCATTTTGGCCCCGAGGTAATTTAACAACTGAGTTTATTTAACACAGGGAAGCTGATGAAAGAGGCGGGATTATTTTCTTTATAATTTTATACGAAACTTTATTTTAGAGAACAGATATGATATAAGACATGAAGATAGATCAGAACTTTTATAATGACAAATACATTAATTTGTGCTCGTTACCGCCTTAAAGGAAACAGGTGAATTATTTATATACAGTTTATTTATTACTCTGATATATCACAACTTATGACATCACAGCAGTTTTTTATTTGTTTCTGATATTTATTGTATAAATTATCAGATCACTTTAATTAGATTGGTACATTACTTTACATACACTCGCTACAACTGTTGTCTCTCTTGACAACTACGCTTCTAGAATATATTTTTAATAAAGCTGTGGTCATTCAACAACGTATCTCTCCTGCTGTTATTAGTTCTGTGTTTCCTCCCTTCACTTATACAAACGTTACTGTACAGTCGCGATATGATCGAGGTGTATAAATGGAAGTCAGAGTTAAACAAATGTGATATAACAGAGGTACCCAAACTATCCAACCAGGAGCAAACTCGTAGCAATGGTTTTAAATTAGACAAATTTAGATTTAGGCGCGAGATAAGTAAACGTTGGTTTGGAAACAGAGTAATGGATGAGTGGAACAAGTTACCAAACATCATCATTAGCTTGAATACACTGGATACCTTCAAATATAGGTTGGATGGGTATATGAGCAATAGGGGGTTGGGTGTAGACTGGACTGCCCAGTATGGCCAATAGACAGAGATTCAGACTCGTGAACCCAAAACAGTAGACAGCGATACATTACTCTGTCCATAAATGCTTCGGATTCACGATTCTGAATCTCGGGGTTAGTGGAGGAACAGAAAAAAAAGACAGGACTTTTTCTTCACGACTGTACCTGGTAACCTGAACATTCTACATCACCTCCAAGTAATCGCTGAAGATTTGGTCAATTTTACATCAAAGGCCAAGAGAAAAATTTAATTTCGAAAGAGTAATTTCTTCGAGCTGCAAAACCAAAAGCAGTATATAATTTATGATAAAATGGCGCTGGAATGAGATTGATGAAGAAAAAGTTCAAAAGTTCTCACATGAAAGAAAATATTCTGAGTCAGGCAAATAATAATAAACAGATCACAGGCTCTGGTATACTGTGTGTTAAATGTGAAGGAAGACCATACACTACATACTGTAATACCTGTATGACATGTATAATTTATTCTTTTTCAAGTTCACCGGAGTGTTTCACCAGCAGGCAGCAGTTTATTTAACCCGTCGAAGTTGATTGAAAATTATGGTTATATTTGCAGAGTTCTTCTCACCACTACAAAGTTACAGAGCCACAGGAGGGAAGCATGAAACCTGCAGCTCACACACACACTGATGGATATACCGAACATCAATCATAACCAGAAGCAATCAGGGAGGGGAGCCACGCCACCCTTCTCACCTGCCAATCATCACATATTAAAGAGATTAAGATTAAGCGAAATATTATACAGGTAAACTTATATGAGCAGCTCCAGTTGTCTTAATTACTTGGTACAAAGTCTTGTTGGTATTTTTTCTTTCACATCTCATTACCTTTCTCACCCCAGTCCCTTTCACATCTGTGTCTTTCTCACCTCATTTACCGGTCTCAGAAAATTCCTGTCACTCGAGGTTAAACATTAAGTTCCTACACAAATTGTTTTGAAAGGATGTAAGTTGATTGGAAACCTTTATTATCTACTAACTCCGTGAACCCAGGAACACAGAAATATACACGGGATGACTTTATGTATGTGTGTGGGAGGAAGTGATTCAGGCTGTGATCACTGTGTAGCAGGAAGCCCAGTCAGGAGTAAATAGGAGCGTAGATGGAGGTCATTCAGTGTATAACTAAGAGTATAAGAGGCAGTTGTTCACGGTGTGATCAGGTACTCGGTCCAAAAAGTACTTTAAGAAGGGATCCGATGAATTTCAGAATAAACACTGCGACTCCTGTTGTCTCGGTAGGGTTGTCAAAATCTTTCGTCAATTGTCATATTGTCTCTCGCAAAATCGTAAAGATAATTTTTTAAAAGATTGCAGTTGCAGAAATTGTTTCCTACACCCCTTGTGATAACCCGCGTCTCTAAACGCCCAACATACTGTGTACAGTGTATGTCCAATACTAAACTTATCCACCAGTCACGTCCATCGTTACACGACCAATACCCATACATTCATAAATAGTGATACTATACTGAGACGTTGCCGTTTGTAGACACGGGTCACCACAGGGGGTGTAGGAACACATTTCCGCAACTGTACATAGGTGAAGTTTATTCATCGAGTGACCAGGTGTGTAGGAGGTAATTGGTGAGTGAACAGGTACAGTATGTTAACGAGATAAGGTCTCATAACACGTAAGATTAGAATAATGTAAAATTTTCGTAGAAACTGATCTACACTTATACAAGGTCACAAGAAACACAGTAATCACCAAACACATCGGTGCAAATTATACCGAGGAGCCGCTCACCAACCTCACTAGATAGCCCTCCTTGTCCTGAATACAGTTAGTGTTATTAGCTAAATTAGCTCCTTCACTACGTGGACGCCACGTGTAATGTTTTATTTAACTAATGCCAGACGATTTTATTCAGCTCAGATGGGAACCCGGACACAAGGGGTTAGCAGACTATCTCCAGATGACATACCAGCTAGTCGCTCAGGAGGTAATGAATGGATAAGATGTTCCTTAGAAAATTAAAAAAATTATATTGGTTTCACGAGACAGCAGCACCTAAGGCACATAATAGTTTGGGGATGTAAACTGAGGAGGTTGAATGGATGGAGGCGGCACCCGCTGCCTCAAGTGAAGTCACTGAGTGTGACTGATGCCTTGACCAATATGGAGGCGCTTTTCTCTGACTTCATCCTCCTTGCTTGATCCCTCTATAATGTGCATAATAAATAAAACAATAGTATAAATCCTGCAGATTAATCTGTTACCAACGTTTGTTCGTAAGCAGCTGCGGCAACTGTTGCCTTGTTGCCCTCAACAAGATGGCGGCCTGGCTTTACGCGTCTCTGTTACATACACAGCGAACACCGCCTCCATCCATTCAACCTCCTTGATGTAAACATTGTAAGACGTAACAAAAGTTCTATTTAGTTTAATTTTTTTTCATGACTACAGACCATCTCATTCACTTGGGAAATATAAAGTACATCCGTGGTAGTGTGGTTAGTACTCAAAACATGTCAGGGAGGCAGGATAATACCTCATACCATAAACACGGAGCCAATAATTCAACAAAAATTTATCAGAAAGTAAATTTAGACACGTTTTTATTGTAAGTTCATGAAGTTCATAAACTCAAATAACTCGAGAATATTAAAAAATATTTTTTCCATTAGACACTTAAGCCTCCCTGAGATGATCTTAGTACTAACCACACTACCACGAATGTAGTTTTCATTCCCAAGTGAACGCCAACATTCATCACACAACTAACCTTTACACAACTCACCCACAGGGACCCACAATGACGGGAGTGAAATATACAAACACAACTCCTCCTGCAGTACTGGTCCCCGAGTATTGGCGGGTTATTGGTAAAGGTATTGGTTGTGGTCTATAATGAAGTTGAAAGAAAGTTCCTCAGGCAGCAGTGGCAGGTCAGACTCAAGTATAACTTTTGTAATTTGTGGGTACAGTTGTCAGCGCCCTCACTATATGAGTGGTGTGGGTTCGAGTCCTGCCGTGACAAGGACGGTAGGATTTCCAAAACACTGAGCGGATGCAGTTTAAATCAATAATATGACATTTAGTTCTATAATGACTATTTTTGTCTAATTAAAAGAATAAAAAAATATATAATCTTATTTGGAAATAGACATTACCCATTACACATTGACCTAGTCCAGGTAAACATTTAAGATATTCTAGTTGCTAAGAAAGTTGAAATGTGTCTACACAAGTATATCAAGAATTTGGGTTAACATCACACCAAACAACATACAGTTATTGACAGAAACAATAATATTTTAGTACACACACAAACGTAACCAAACATACAGGTAAAACTGAACACTTTACCCTGACATTAACCAGGTAACAATTAATAGGTAACACTACACACAAGTAACACTAAACAAGCAACACTAACCAGGTAACACTTTATAAGCAACACTACACAAATAACTTCATAAGTAACTCGACACACAGGTAACATCTCACAAGTAACACTACACACACAGGTAATCAGCTGCCCAGAACAGACAGACAGACAGACAGACAGACAGACACACGGCTAGTCCTATAGTATATAAGATATCCATGTAATATATACACCAAGATATTTATAATACACAATGGTCTAGAATATTACGTTGACAATATATATCTAATACTTATATTCCAATACATTCACTGATGTACAGAACAACCTATTGATAACTAACTTTATTTTTAAGAGTTATTCTTCTCATCGACTAAATGTATTATATGAACTGTATATTATACTGTATAGCATTAATAATACTCTTGGGAAATATAATTATCAGCTCAACATGTCACTTGACAAGATAATAGCTAATTTATAATATGATTTACTTCACGTAATAATAAATACTCAACAATACTGATTGACTTAGAGCAAAAAGTTTGTATTATTGTAAACAATGATTTGCCGATGGAATGTTCTCTAAGTGGACCTCCGGGACTGGTGGAGACAGGGAAGAGACCGACCAGAACTACGGTCACTACGTCAGGATAGAGGAGAAGGAATACAGGGAACCTTGGAGGAAAAACCCGAGAGTATAAGGTCGTGAGTGTCGGTAGATAAGGGAGGGGGGAATGGGTATGGGAGGGAGGGGCGAGAGGGGAGGAGGGAAAGGGAGGGAGGGGGCAGGGGGGAGGGAGGAAAGGAGGAGGGGCGGGGGAGGAGGGGTGGGGGGAGGAGGGGTGGGGAGAAGGGGAAAGTGAGGAGAGGGAAGGGAGAAGGGGCTGGGGAGATGGGAAAGGAGAAGGGAGAGGGGGCGGGGAGGAGGGGAAAGGAGGAGGGGTGGGGGTAAGTGGAGGAACAGGAAAAGAGGGCGGAGTAGGAGGAGGGCAAAAAAGTAGGGGCAGGGCAAGTAGGGGCAAGGGGAGAATGGACGGGGGAAGGAGGGGCGGAGGGAGTCGGAAGGGCAGAGAAGAGTAAGAGGGGCGGAGGTAGTAGGAGGGGCGAGGGGGGAGTAGGAGTCTCATGGATCTTCGTGCACCTCAGTTACCTCCCTCTCATCGCCTCAGTTACCTCCCTCTCATCACCTCAGTTAACTCCCTCTCATCGTTACCTCCCTCTCATCGCCCAGTTAACTCCCTCTCATCGCCTCAGTTACCTCCCTCTCATCGCCTCAGTTACCTCCCTCTCATCGCCTCAGTTACCTCCCTCTCATCGCCTCAGTTACCTCCCTCTCATCGCCTCAGTTACCTCCCTCTCATCGCCGCCTCCTCCACCTTGGGAGAACAGGCTAAGGCAGTATTAATTCTCCACATAATAATTATCAACAAACTCAGTACCAACAAAACTCAGCTTTAATCAACCGGGTAAACAGACAGTGTATAGAATTAATTGCAGTGTCAAAAATCGTTGGAATAAATATAAATATCTTCTGTATTCATCACATATTATCATGAACAAGCTGTACTGTAAACACTAATAAAGGAACACCTGAGTGGGGCCGCCATAATAGTTGTTACTGTTTGGGTTGTTGAGGGAGTTGGTTGTTTACTCAGGAAGTTATATTTGGCTAACTATGACCTTGGAATGATCTCCTGTGTGCTTGTAGTTACTGAGTGTCAGTACAGTTGGAGTGGACCTATAAGCTTCCTCATGGATGACGTCTGGACGTAAAACATGACGAATGAAAACAAAACGCTGTAAAGAAACACCAGACAGTTAAGAGAAATATATAGAAATACGGACGACAAATAAAACAAAAAAGAAACGAAAACGGAAATGGAAATAACGTCAGTGGGTGATACCTGACACCACAGCTCGAGATATTGTTACACAGACTAAAGAATTCAAATAACAGCGAGCAGTTCTTGTTTCAGGACCACATGAGCAGAGACTCTTGTCTGGACAACAGGGAATAAAACAAGTCGGTTTACTCATACACTCTCCTCTGGATATTCCATTCCCGGAGGTCAAAGTTCACACACCCCATAAGCGTATATTAAGAGATTAGGGGTTTTAGTCTCACAATTTCTCTTTATTAATATACATGAAAGTTTATACAAAGATACCTTGCTGCGGCCCCAAACATCAGTGCAGATAAAATTGGATTTAATATTTTTTTAACCTTTTCACAGGAGTCAAAGGAAACGAGACTTGCACAATTTTGGGTCATTAGTTCATCAAGGCTTCAGTCAAGTTTGTTGTTGTGGGAGTGAATGAGGGAGAGATGTTGTATCCGCCAGCGAATGTTTGCTGCTGCAATTTACTTCTTTACGTTGTTTACAAAAATTGTCTAATTGTTATCAATACAATATGAATTAAGAGAGATTCTTCTTATTAATGACGACACCATAACTTATGACTGGTAAATCGTCAACATCAATGACATTCAAATATTCAGTTTATTTTCCTAGATGTAGATGAACAATAATAGTGTATCACAGGTTGTCGCAGTGAGCAAGATGTACAGTTGAGGACAAAATTGTCTGAACACTTGGCAATATCTGGCATCATCCTCTGGGTCATATATACGATTGATTTATATCTAACAACGCTGCTCTTCATCACCTATTATGTCGGAACCACAAAATAGAAGAACAAAACTCTTAACACAAAAAAAAAGTCTGATAAAATACGTTAAAACTCCAATCCCCTTCACCTAATGATCCTCAAGTACTTACTGTCATATGTCCAGGTCATTTTGTCCACACGTGTACAATGAAAGACAAAAGCCGTGTCGTGAAATTTGGTGTAAACATATGCCGAAGGGCTAAAACTTTTGGTGCGCTCTGCCTTGTGGTAGGGCTCTCATAATGTTTCCCGAGTTATATTTAATCGTCTGACAAACCGCGACACGACTTTTATCTTTGATTGTACATACAAGTGTTGACGCGGAGTTACACAACAATGATAGCCGTCAGAGAGAGATGTGTGTGAGCATAATATTACCGCTAATGGTGAAACACGTGACGGTGATGAGGAAGGATGTGAGGGAGTAATGGAGCCGCTGATGACGAGTTATGTGATCGACGGAGGACCCTCGTCAGAACAAGTGAAATTAATGATGAAAATAAAACAATACAGTAAAACGGACACGGTGTTAAATAATACATGGAGTAACAAGCTTAACTCAGTGTACAAGCTTGTGGAGAGAGAAACACAAGAATTGTAGGTAAAGAGAACAACCCTACTCAGGTAAAATCCCCTTCAGAGGTAACACAATGTAGAGGTAACATCAAGGACAGGTAACACAATGTACAGGTGACATCACGCACAGGTAACATAATGTACAGGTAACATCACGCACAGGTAACACAATGTACAGGTAACATCACGCACAGGTAGCACAATGTGCAGGTAACATCGCGCACAGGTAACACAATGATCTCACACAAAAACTATTTGTCCCTTTTATCGTTGATAAAATATGACACAATGACAAACAATTCTGATCACTATTTGTGAATCAACCGAACCAAAACTGCTATACTTTGGGTTCATTTCCAGACTCATCGAACCCAGGTGGGTAGACAGCTTTTTTTTTTTTTTTTTTTTTTGTACGAGCAACACTACCCACAACACGAGCAACACTACCCACAACACGAGCAACACTACCCACAACACAGGGATAACAACAAAACAAATAACGCCAGAGAACTCCATAAATACAAACTTAAATGTTGAATTGTTTTAATGTATTTCGATTTTCACCTTTTTAAAGTCTTTTAAATTTTAATAAAAGTCATATTCCATGTACGAGATGTTGCTTTGAATAATTAGTGTCCGGTTAATTGGGTTTAATCGTGTAATATATTCATTCATTTTACTTTCCACAGTTAAATTTTGCTGATAATGAAGGTAAGGACCATCGCCTGTGTGTGTGTGTGTGTGTGTGTTTTAAGAATAAATATGAACATAATAACACTCGTAATCCTTTTACTTGTATTACTAAGGATAAAATTCAAAATAATAACAATAATAATTAACGGTTCCTTTCATAAATTCAGTAGCCATAAGCTGAAAATATACAGACGGCATAAGAGTTACAGTCCACTCCACTTATAAGCCACACAGACTGCGGCCTCGAAATTACGAATTTAAATTTTGTTTTCTTTGGTTCTAAAACCAATCCATGCTAATGAGTTTAGAAGTAGGTGTTGACTTTACACTTTGGCTGACCACTGATTAATTGTCTGGTTTGTATATTTCGCAAGGTGAGGGAGGGGTGGACCCAGCCAGTCTGTGTGGCTTATGAGTGGCGTGGACTGCACGTATATATATTATATAACAATATATAACGACAAGGAAGATGGGGTCATTTAACAAGAAATTTCAACAAAGTTACAGTACAAAAGTGAGACTGACAGTAGTAAACACACAGGTTAACTACGAGTGAGTCGGTAGAACCAGGGAGCTTCAGCCGTACTGTAAAATATAATTGATGTACCCGGCTCAGGTACAAGAGATATTTGACAACCCAATTAAGGCAGGTGTAGCATGTCGAGGACCATTTTTTCCCCAGTATGAACCACAATGATCGATATGGCTCTCATCCCTGAACGACATCTTATCCTCATTAAGATAACGATGTGAGCTGTACCAGATTTAGGTAAAAGGCTTTGAAAATACCCAGAAAATACCCAGAAAATACCCAGAACGTCTTTATATTCCACCTTATCTAGACGCAACCAAAATAATCACCAATAAGGCTTAATCATCTGAAGCAGAAGTAGACCGTGGTAGAAAAACTAAGATATTATGAGACTAAAGGCAGTGAGTGATGGAGAGAAGATTTATAACCAGAAAATTTTTCTGTTTCATTAATGATGATGAAAACTGACATTAATGGCCTATGACTCCTGACTCAGCCGAGATTTAAGCATAGCGTAATGGAAGTTTGGAGACTGTAGTAAGAGGAGGAAGGGGAGGAGACAACGGCGGCTGCGACTGTGGTGTTGGCGGTGTCTGACACACGCAGTAAGTATAGTATAATCAGACAGTGAAGAACAGTCCTCACTCAACTACCTCACTGACAAGGGAGAAAAATTCCATGCTAACAAAACGAACTTAAATATTCAAGAGTAACCAAAAGTTAGTCAATGGTTGTATTAAATCATAGTAGAAAAAATCCGTTATTGATGAAAAACACACTCAGTGAAGCCAACAAATACTCATGACATGACTAACCCACGAAAAGATAGAAGCCACATAATGATAAAGTCATTTATTTGAGTGAAATAAAAACGGAGAAATAAAAAGTTTGGAATAAATCTCAACCTGAGTATAAAAGATGGAGTTGTGAGCTACACGTCTCGTAGACTTCACAAAACAGACAACCAGTTCATCAGGAATTCTATCTAATGAAGAACACTAATGGGAAGGTACAAAAAAAAAAAAATCCACTTCGTTTCAGGCAACAAACAACTTTTACTGTGGGATGTATCTGTGTCCATAATGATCTCAGATTGATGCAGAGGAGAATTAAACCTGATACAGTGGGGTATGCTATAACGAATCTAATTGGTTCTAGAACCTTGTTCGTTATAGCATTCGTTCGTTATAGGCCCCAAATACAACCACTTAACACTGAAAAATATAATATAAAATTGTAAAAATTTAAAAAAAGTGCATAAATATGCATCTAAACCCCTGAAATAAAGAATATCATTAATACTTGTAATAAAAAACAATAAATTAGTAAAAAAAAAAAAAAAAAAATTTTTAAATAATGTTCGTTGTAGGAGTTTCGTTCGTTATAGCATTCTCAATTTTATAGGTAAAACCGTTCGTTTTAGGAATATTCATAGTAGGATCCGTTCGTTATACCCCACTGTAGTATAAATTGAGACTGATGTTGATCAAGTTAGACTAGGAATAATACGATACGTTAATCGGTTAGTAAGTTTAACACTAATTATTCAAACAAAAAGTCAACGTAAAATATAAACAATAAAACCAGTTATCAAAATTACTGAAACCCCCAAAAAATCTTACAAAAAACAAACAAATAATATATAAAAGCAATCGAAGATGAAAAAAATAAATGATGAATTTCGGAAAGCAATTCAGAAATACCTCACGGAAAATAATTAAAACGGTAACTCCGTCCAATAATCCTCGCACAAACTTATAATTGAAAATTTCTCATCTTATCAGTTTTAGTCTTAAGTTTCTCCTTTCTAATGTATTAGTTATTTAATTTCACATTTGTATTCAATACATATGCCAACATGAATAAGCTTCTTTAAATCTACAAAAAAAAATCTTCACCTAATATTGTCTATTCATTAATTATAAAAACTCTTGTCATCTGGTTGGGGTTTCGTGTTGCATCCTATTCAGTTTGTTACATTCATTCCAGAAAGTATCATTACGGAGGAGACCAATGAATTTCCAAATGAACACTGCGTCCATTGTGTCATATTGTCTCACACACAATCGTAGAGATATGTTTTGAAGCTAGTGTTTTATGTGTCTTTAGGAAGGTTGTGACAGTATATAAAGTAGCAGGGAGTAAACAGAAGTAGGAGCATGGAAGACAAGGAGTAGGAGCAGGGAGGGAAGACATACGTAGGACCAGGGAGGGCAAGGAGCAGTAAGAAAAGGGAGGGCAAGGAGCAGTAGACAGGAAGCAGTGTCTTGCCAAATTTACTACATCAGCTCAGTGTCCCCCGCCACTACCTGCTGGTCCTCCCGCTCTCCACTAATGAGAACTATCATGTGTGGCACCTGTATGACGCATCACTGCCTAAATATCCATATCCCTAGTTCACACCTCATATACTCAAACACACTGGGGAGCTTCAATTATAGGTTAGACAGATATATGAGCGATAGGTGTTTGGTGTAAACGGGACTGTTTATAGTATAGACCAATAGGCCCGTTTCAGTTTTTTCCATTCTTATGTTCTTATGTTATCCTTAATCTGTTCCAGACATTCCCGAAATTTCAGTCCATAATTGGGATGGGAGGCAGACCTGGATTATGCGTGTCCCGGGTATCTTGTGTCGCCTCTTGAGAATCAGTAAAATGAAGCTAAGATGTCGTGTGGAACAATATTGTAAAAGAGTTCACGCTCATGATCTTTGACTTTAAATATTATATGACAAATCCGGGCTGCTGATGTTGACCTGTGGAACGTGATGGTCATTTAGAAAATAAATAAATACACTGCGAGTTACTTAAACACATTCGTTTAACATATAAAGGAGATGAAATTAACGTGAAAGGTTGATATCTCAAACTATAGTTAGAGAATTGAAGAAATAAGATAAGAGTGGGCGGGGCAAGAGAGACCCTTACGAGACTAACACAAAACAAAACAACGTCCAAATATTTAGTAGAAAGACGAGACTGGCCAAGGAAGACCTAAGACAGAAGACCTTAATTGGAAACACCTGGTTGTGGACTGACACAGGTACAGATGATCTATATATACACACATTTACACGTGTCTTATTTTCAGACCATCTAAGTACACCCACCTAAAAATTATTTGGCACCCGTGTCATATTGTATCACGCCGTAAGGGTGCCGAATCATTTTTTATTGGGTGCACAACTTACTGGCACACATCGGGATGGCCTCTCTGGCCGGATTGTACTGTACTGTACTCCCACTAATAATGATTCGGCACCCTTACGGCGTGATACAATATGACACGGGTGCCCCCGTTAACAGGAAGGATTAACTTAAAGAAAATATATTCATATGTCTTAAAAGATAAATTCTTAATATAAACTGTATACAAGAGATGTTGACTTAAATTACTGACCAATACCCAACATTGTCTTCTGTTACATATAATAAATTGATCTTAAAATGGACCACACACACACACACACACACACACACACTTAAGATAACTGTAATTTATTTTCAGTTTCATTTTATTTCTTCTCACATCGCTGAACGTTTTCACATTTGTCATTCTTTTAGTTTACAGGGAAAATAACTTTAGTTTACAGGAAAATAACTTATTTCACGACCATATTCTCTCCTCCATATATGAAGAGAATTCACAACTTACTGGACCAATATTTACCAAACGCGTCAACATTGATTTTGTTGTTACATTAATCTTTCCTTCGTTCAAATCAGTTCCCCTTCATCTCCGCAATGCTCTTCCAGCGTGTTTACATTGGATCACCTGAAGCATCTCCACCCCAGCACCTTATATCACCAGAAGATCAACCACCCTAAGCTAACTGAACCTATCCTAACCTAACATAAGCTATCCTATCCTAACCTAGCATAACTTAGCCTATCCTAACCTAACCTAGCATATCCTAACCTAGCGTAACCTAACCTATCCTAACTTAGCATAACCAAACCTATCCTAACCTAACCTATCCTAACATAACCTAACCTAGCATAACTAAGCCTAAATTATCCTAACCAAGCATAACCTATCGTAAACTAGCATGACCAAGCCTAACTTATCCTAACCTAGCATAACCTACCCTAGCATAACCTAGCCTAACTTATCCTACCCAAACATAACCTAACCTAGCATAATCCACCAGCATAACCTGCAATTCTAGCATAACCTAGCCTAACTTATCCTACCCAAACATAACCTAACCTAACCTAACCTAACCCTCTCATCTCATCCCCCCAAATAGTATTAGGGTGGTTAATATTGAGGTGACATAAGCTGCTGGAGTGGAGATTCTTCAGGTGATCCTTAATAACTAATGACCTGTGTCCTTATAAATACAAACACCAAGGAGGTTGAATGGAGACAAACAGCATCCAGACTAAGAAGTTGAGTCACGACCCAACTCTTACACTAATCTCTTCCAGCATTTCTTACCCGACAAACCTTCTCACGTGTTTTTTTAATCTTTACAAAATATACAGTTTATATCCGTGAGACTAGAAAATCTGTACCTGCAGTTTATCGTCGTTTAAAGGCAACTTGTAATTATAATTTTTTTTTATTCAGAACACTAACAATCGCCAAGCGCTAACCGTCCACCTCCTCACCCTTCTGACCCACAGGTAAATACGTCCCTCTGTTACCTTCCCCTCCTATTCATTTCTTACATTCGTGTCAGTACAAATTCATCATCCTCTTCTTTTACCTGACGCGAGAAAATGAGACCCGGTAATTACCATGTTATTTGGGTGACACTCTTCGTTCTGTGACGACACAACTAATATTACGTCATCAGTGAAATTTGGTGTATAAAAACGGTGATGCATCAAGAGACGTTGTTTAGGGTTGAGATGGCAAGTAACGAGAGAGAGAGAGAGAGAGAGAGAGAGAGAGAGAGAGAGAGAGAGAGTGTGTGTGTGTGTGTTATAAACAGACACATTAGGACTGAGCGATACTTTGGGACGGAGAGACAATGAGATGGAGAGACGTTAAGAGTGAGAGCTGGGAAGAGTGAGATATGCGAAACATGAGAGTTGAAATGGATGAGACAATCAGCTTGAGTGTGGAAAGGTGAGAGAATAAGAGACAAACAGTGTGTGAGTGACAATGGGTACGAGAGGTGGTGGGTAAGAGTGTGCCCAAGCTCTATAGAAGAGGAGGTCATCCCAGACCTGAGCCAAAATGCGACCCAGCTCACGCATGACGTCACTGGATAGGCA
>NW_024749914.1:0-9916 GCF_018991925.1 Homarus americanus | reverse complement strand
ATTGTTGATGCTGAAAGAATGTCAATGTCTGATTTTTGCCTCTCTCTCCTCTCTCTCTCTCTCTCTCTCTCTTCACCCCCCCCCGTTCCATCTGTCGCCACACCTCCTGTTACTCCATAATCTAATCACCCTTCCCTCCCTCCATCTCTCCCCTCCCCTTCCTCCCCTCCATCCTCCTCCTCCTCTCTCTCTCTACCTCTGCCCTTCCTTCCTTCCTCATCCTTCTTCCCTCCTTTCCCCCCCCCGTCTCTCTCTCTCTCTCTCTCTCCGTCCTCCTTCCTCCCTTACTCCCACCACTTTGTATACTCGCTGGCCTCCCTTTACCCATGAACCCTTGCCTACTCATTGTCCTTTCTCTACCTCTTATCCATATCCCTTACCCCTCCCCTCTACCCCTCCCCTCTACCCCTCCCCTCTACCCATTCTCCCTATCCAACCAGACCTCCCACCTCCCCTTCACCCATTACATCTCCCCACTCCTCCCCCATTCCCCCTTCACCCATTACATCTCCCCCTTCATAACCTAAGACCAATATCCCGATAATTTACATACGTTATGGTCGACACCTTCCATAGTATTTCAGCTGCGCCTCACAAAATCCACAGCAGCGGCCTCTTGTGTGTGTGTGTGTGTGTGTGTGTGTGTGTGTGTGTGTGTGTGTGTGTGTGTGTGTGTACGTGTGTGTGTGTGTGTGTGTGTGTGTGTGTGTGTTTGTACGTGTGTGTGTGTGTGTGTTTGTACGTGTGTGTGTGTGTGTGTGTGTGTGTGTGTGTGTGTTTGTACGTGTGTGTGTGTGTGTGTTTGTACGTGTGTGTGTGTGTGTGTGTGTGTGTGTGTGTGTGTGTGTGTGTGTGTGTGTGTGTGTGTGTGTGTGCGATATGTGTGTGTGTGTGTTTGTACGTGTGTGTGTGTGTTTGTACGTGTGTGTGTGTGTGTGTGTGTGTGTGTGTGTGTGTGTGTGTGTGTGTGTGTGTTTATATGTCTACAGTAAAAACAACAACTCAATTTAACGGACATAAATTTAACGGGTATAGTCCGTTATAAGGAGGTATCACATCTACCGAACCTCGATATAAAGAACGATACTCCCCCCCAAATACTCTAGTTATAAGGAGGTATCACATCTACCGAACCTCGATGTAAGGAACAGTACTCACCCATATACGATTTAGCGGACAACACTCTCCCATATAATCCGTTAAGTAGAGGGATCAATATATCTCCTCAGGGCCTTTGTGTCAGTTTCACGGATTAGTATTAACGATTATGAACCTAATCTAATCTAATCTCTCTTTGTGTTCAGTAATATGGGATTAGTTTCGTTTCGTTTCGCTTTTTTTTCTTTTTTTTTCGTTTTCTACTGATGTGAATTTCTTGTTTTGTTTGAGTGATATTTTGTTTATCTCTTTCCATTCTTTATTTTTTTTCTTCTTTATTTTTCATTCACACATTTTGTCTCCTCTGCCTTTTTCTCTTTCTCTAACTCAATCTTTCATTTTCTCTCCCCCCCCCTCTCTCTCTCTCTCTCTCTCTCAGTCATTATCTATCTCATTTACTCCCTCTCTCTCCTCCTCTCTTTTCTCTCTCTCCTTCCCTCTCCTTCTCAAACATTGTTCCCTCACACATAAATCAGACTGGTGGTGACTATCGTCCGCCCACCACGGGAGTACATGAGGCGCCACCCACCCACCCACCCACACTACTCACCGCTGGGCTAAACCTATGGGCGACAGTGGTGGTCAGCTAGAGGAGTGGAGTGGCAAGAGGTGGTGGGCAGTGGTGGCTAGAGGTGAGTGGTGGGCAGTGGGTGGCTAGAGGTGGTGGTGGGCAGTGGGCTAGAGGTGAGTGGTGGGCAGTGGGTGGCAAGAGGTGAGTGGTGGGCAGTGGGTGGCTAGAGGTGAGTGGTGGGCAGTGGGTGGCTAGAGGTGAGTGGTGGGCAGTGGGTGGCTAGAGGTGAGTGGTGGGCAGTGGGTGGCTAGAAGGTGGTGGTGGGCAGTGGGTGGCTAGAGGGTGGTGGAGCAGTGGTGTAGAGGTGAAGGTGGAAGTGGACAGTGTGGAAAGAGCAGTTGGAGGCAGAAGGGGTGGGGGGGCAGTGGGTAGTAGGCAGTGGGAGATGGGTGGGACGGCTGGAGGCGAGCAGTAAATAGGGCGGAAACGGGCGGCAGGGGCGGCGACGATGGGAACATTTGTACTCATAATGGCAAACTCAGAGCTCACTCCTTCATCTTTCGACAATCAATACTCATGACGAATAGTGTGACGTCACCGCTATATAGCCAGCCAACCAGCCTAGAGGAAGGTGGCGGGAGAAGAGGATGGGAGAGGAGGGACAGAGAGGTGAGGTTACGTTAGGTTGAGGTTAAGGTATCTAATTAACCCACCAGGTGAAACAGACTAGGTGTATCAAATGTCTAATAAATAATCCTTACTTCTTTCAATATCTAGCCCATTATTTCCATCTTTATCTATCTTCTATCCTTCTTTCATTCTTACAACACTTAAATATCACTCCTTAAATTCCCTCAGTAAATAACTTTTTTTTTATCCGTTTGTGTCCAGAAGCCGAGAGATAAGAGAGTTTGTAATGTAAGAGATCTTAGTAATGGAATTTCCTTACGAGTTAAAATAGAAATTGACTTTTCTTGCGTATTTTTATTATATTTTTAGGGGTATTTATTTATCCGTGATGATGACTTAGCCTTTGATGATGATGATTTAACCTTTGATGATGATGATTTAACGATAATGATTTACTGACGATAATGATTTAACCCTTTGACGATAATGATTTAACCCTTTGACGATAATGATTTAACCCTTTGATAACTTTTAACCAAACGACAGATCACGTCACATCTCCTTAATAATTCTTCTAAAACAAAGGGAACAAATGTAAATCACCTCCCCTAAAAAATAAATGAAACACGGAGCAGAGAGTAAAGTGAAAGGATTTTGTCATTGTCTAACAAGAGTAAAATGTTCTAACTACACATGCTGGTGGTGTTGGTCTTCTGCAGTCAAGCCTTACCGTCACTTCCTCACCACCCTCCCTTACTCCCTCCCCATTTGGAGAGTCATGCAGGCAGCCCTGACACACACACACACACACACACACACACACACACACACACACACACACACACACACACACAGGGAAAAATAGTAAACTTTGTCATGTACGATAGAAAGCAAAACGTTGACATCTGAATAAGCAACATGAAGACCTCTGACAATATTCTGGTTTTTTTCTCTCTGAGATTTGCCGTAAGTTTATTCTATTCTTCTAAAAATAAAATAAATAAATAAAATAGTCATATTTTTGTTTTGATATTTTCTGAACAAAACCATAAAATAAAAAATAAAAACAATCTCCATTTTCTCTGTTTTACGATATTTTCTGAATTAAACCTAAAAAATAAAAAATTAAGCGAACGACATTTATTCATTTCAATATATACTATATTTTAATTATATATCTTAAAATATCTTTGTTGACATTCAGAAGATAATATCATACCTGCCATTTATTATTTAGCTCTTGAAAAAAACAAAAAAAAAATTAAAATCAAAAGATAATTGTAAATAACGCCGTCTCACTAGCGCCATCTATTAGTGTGCGGCGAAGACTTCTACGCAGTATTCGGTTGCCAGTTCGTGTGTTAGGAATGCTTAATATGGACGTCATCTGCATAACCCTCTATAATCTCATCTACATAACCTCTATAATATCATCTATAACCCTTTTATACCTTCAACATAATCTCTACAACACAAGTTTATAATATGAATGGCAGTGTCTTAAATGGGTAATATCATGGTGACAAAACAGAAATCGGACAACGTTGGAGGTAGACGCTGGTTCCTTTACTACAGCTACAGTACCTTCACTCTCCTCTGCAGGTTGAATACTGTAGCGCAGGTGGAGTCTCCTTACTAAACCAGGTAGCTATTAAAGCAGGTGTGTTGAAGGACTGCCAAAACATCGCTGGTGTGTGTGTGTTTTATGCCAATTAATCATATCGTATCGCATTGTATCGTGTATCGTATGGTATCGTATGGTATGGTATCGTATGGTATGGTATCGTATGGTATGGTATCGTATGGTAGGTATGGTATGGTATGGTATGGTATGGTATGGTATGAAGGTGTTACACTACAGGAGGCTGGGGAGTGTGTTTGTTGGTCATTACCCAAAGAGCCGTCGAGAGGAGAGTTGGTAAAAGAATATTTAAAAAGATTTAAAGTAGTGATACCTCTATATAACGGATTTCTCTATATAACGGATTTCTCTCTATATAACGGTTCTCTCTATATAACTGACTTGTGTGTCCCATAATAATCCGTTATATGGGGGTTTCATCTAATGTTCCTCGATATAACGGACTTACATCTCATTATAGTTCGTTACATAAAGGTTTCACATCTAACGGATTCACCCACCTTCGATATGAACGGACTCCCTCCAAATAGTCCGTTAAATAGAAATTCCGCTATAAAGGATCAGAGAGTGAAAATGTTTGTAGTAGGGGAAAAAATAAAAAAACCTATCTATTCTGGGTTGTGTTTACTTAGGACAAAGGGGCTTTCTTTGTGCCGCCCCGCCTACGCTTGCCGCCCACACCCCGCCCACACCTCCCCCAACCACCCACACACTAACCCTCCTCATTTTATCCTACCTGCAATACTTCGAGAACTTACTGTATATATTCCTACATAATATTTCATTTATATAAACACATTTATCATCTCTATATCATAATGTATCTTATCTTAATATATATAAATCTTTCTTATTTATGTAATTTAACCAATATCATTACTGTTGTGTTCGCATTAATTATTATCTTTCGTCTATCTTTGTGAATTTGGTGAAATATTTTAAAAATATTATGGGATAATTTTAGAGTCATGTTTCATCCTTAACATAACGCGTATTTAAAAACAAAATTAGTTGAGAGATAAATCAGTAATAGTTTAGGTTAGGTTTAGGTTAGGTTTAGGTTAGGTTTAGGTTAGGTTAGGTTAGGTTTAGGTTAGGTTAATGTGGTTAGGTGGGTTAGGGTTAGGGTTCACTGTATATTATTTATTTATTTATTTATTTATTTTTATTTTTTGAGAGAGATAGAGAGAGAGAGGAGGGTCATTTGAAGCTCTCGTCTCTTCTCCCTTTACACTTCTTGATTAGACTCTCAACTTGAAAAGACACACACTTGTCTTGATGACTTAGTGTGACTTACGCCAGAGACATTTTTTCTTCAAGCCGGTCCACCATTTCTCTTCTTTATTGTTTAAAGAAATAAGAACATATTGTTACTAGTTTTATCATTTATTAGTTCTTATAGTTCTTTCTAGTTCTTCTCTTTTTAGTTCTTCGTAGTATCAAGTTTATTTATTTTATTATTATTTATTAGCCATTATGTTTATTCTTATTCCTATTAGTTTTATTATTATTATTATTATTATTATTATTATTATTATTATTATTATTATTATTGTTGTCATTGTTATTATCATTATAGTAGTATTACTAATCTTTTTTTTAAATTTTATTGGGGTGGTCGTAGTTAATCAGGTATGTGGTGGTGTGGTTGTAGGAGACGTGTGTGTGTGTGTGTGTGTGTGTGTGTGTGTGTGTGTGTGTGTGTGTGTGTGTGTGTGTGTGTGTGTGTGTCGCTCCTTCCCGCTGGACCGAAAAATTACAAGAAATAACATTGTTAGGATCATCTTCCCGGAAAATGATCTCGAGATTATTAGTTGATTCGACCCTATTACATAAGGTATTCGGACCCTATTACATAAGGTACTCGACCTATTACATGAGCTATTCGACCCTATTACATAAGTTATTCGACCTTGGGATGTATAATATATAAAATAAAGGTATTTATTTTGTCGTTCATAAGTTTCAATTTAAATTTTTGGGGACTTTTTTTTACGTCAACTATATCAAGATGTTAAAGTTTCAGACAATAGATATATTGAAGGAAAAGAAAATACGAATTTCTATTTAAAAGTTTCAGACGAGTGACATTTAAAGAAAGTTTAAATACCACATTTCCTAAAATTTTTTTTAAGGAAGAAATATATAGAAAGTCTTAAGGATTTTACAGACATATTCTTGAGAGGTGAAGATTAACCACCCCAATGCTAACCTAATCCTAACTTAACCAAATCCTAACCAAACTTAACCTAACCCCCTCGCGTAACATTAGGTAATTAATCTTCAGGTGAAATAAACTAGGTGTCTAATCTTCAGGTGATGTATTTTCAAGTACCTAAAACTTAAGATCAACAAATAATTTCTTGGCTATGCTGTTGGTGGTTCATTAAAGTCGAAAGTTTTACAAGAAAATATACTAACTTATTTTTCTTCTCGCTGACGAAGATGATAAACTGGCAAGATTTTTATAGCTGTTTATATATGGATTAATGAAAACCGTGTGATCATTATCGATTTATATGTTTTTTGATATTATAATTTATATATCTATCTGTCTATTGTATGTATGTATGTATGTATGTATGTATGTATGTATGTATGTATGTATGTAGGTTGATGGATGGATGTATGTATGTTTATGTAATTATTCATTTAATTGTTTATTTATACATACCTAAGAGTATCATAACAACACAACACAACACCATACCACAACAACACCACACAGTACCACAACACCATACAGTACCACAACACCACACAGTACCACAACACCATACCACAACACACAGTCCACACCATACAGTACCACAACACCATACAGTACCACAACACCATACAGTACCACAACACCATACGTACCACACCATACAGTACCACAACACCATACAGTACCACAACACCATACAGTACCACAACACCATACAGTACCACAACACCATACAGTACCACAACACCATACAGTACCACAACACCATACAGTACCACAACACCATACAGTACCACACCATACAATACCACAACACCATACAGTACCACACACCATACAGTACCACAACACCATACAGTACCACCACAACACCATACAGTACCACAACACCATACAGTACCACAACACCATACAGTACCACAACACCACACAATACCACAACACCATACAGTACCCACACACCATACAGTACCACAACACCATACAGTACCACACCATACAGTACCCATAACACCATACAGTACCACAACACCATACAGTACCACAACACCATACAGTACCACAACACCATACAGTACCACAACACCATACAGTACCACCACAACACCATACAGTACCACAACACCATACAGTACCACAACACCATACAGTACCACAACACCATACAGTACCACCACAATACCACAACACCATACAGTACCACAACACCATACAGTACCACAACACCATACAGTACCACCACAACACCATACAGTACCACAACACCATACAGTACCACAACACCATACAGTACCACAACACATACAGTACCACAACACCACAGTACCACACACCATAAGACACACACCATACAGTACACAACACCATACAGTACCCCACCCCATACGTACCACAACACCATACAGTACCAACACCATACAGTACCACAACACCATACAGTACCACACAACACCATACAGTACCATACCATACAGTACCACAACACCATACAGTACCACAACACCATACAGTACCACAACACCATACAGTACCACAACACCATACAGTACCACAACACCATACAGTACCACAACACCACAGTCCACAACACCATCAGTACCACAACACCACACAGTACCACAACATGCAGTCCAAACACCATACAGCACCACAACACCATACAGTACCACAACATCAGCATCATATATAAACTATTAAATAGCTTCAGAGACGATGGGACCTTCCTTATAATATACACACTAAGCTTATATTTGAGGCGTGGAGGAGGAAGAGGAGGGGGGGAAGAGGAGGAGGAGGAGGAGGAGGAGGAGGAGGAGGAGGAGGAGGAGGAGGAGAGGAGGAAGAGAGGGGAGGAGGAGGAGGAAGGCTGATACCTCTCAAGGCTAATAGGCTGACTGTAGTCTTGATTGTATTTCTTCCCTGTTTGATGCCTTTGTGGAGGAACATTTCTTAGGCTGGATAATTCCTCTAAGGTTGAATTGTAAACGGAGGGAGAGGGGTGGAGGAAGGGGTGGAGGGGTGGAGGGGGGATAGAGGAGGTGAAGGAAGAGGATTGAGGAGGGGTGGATGGAATGGATCTCTCTCTATATAAACCTCCTATATGACCACTTACAACTCCCTGATCTCCATCCTTTATCATTTCCTAATATCAGTTATCATTCTTCTTCTATTCTGCTTTATTCCCTTTCTCCTCTGCTTTTTTCCACCACCTCTCCTTATTCTTTTATTTTTTAACTCCTTCTTTGTCCTCATCCTCCTTCTCTCCCTCCCCATCCTCCTTCTTTCTCCCCCTCCTCCTCCTCCCTTCTTCTTCTCCTTCCTCCTTTCTTCCTCCTCCCTCCTCTTTCTCTCCTCCTGCTCCCTTCTTCTTCATTCTCCCTCCTCCTCTTCTCCCTCCTTCCCCCTCCTCCCTCTCTCCACTTCTCCTCCTCCTCTCCTCTCTCCCTCCATTCTCCTCCCTCTTCTCCCTCCTTTCTCCCTCGGCTCCCACACCATAATACTACTGCAATTTTATTTTAACGGAAAGTCATTAACGACATATTCTATCAACCCCTAAAGTAAGCTTGGTAGAGTGGGAGAGGTAGAGAGGTAGAGGAGGAGGTAGAGGGAGGTAGAGGAGAGGGAGAGGTAGAGAGGGAGTAGAGGAGAGGGGAGTAGGGTGGGGAGTGAGAGGTAGAGGAGGAGAGAGGAAGAGGAGGAGGTGAAGTGGAGAGGAGAGGTAGGAGGAGGAGTGAAAGTGAGAGGCAAAAGGGGGAGGTTCGGGAGAGGTGAGGAGGAGGGGTGAGGGGTGAGGTGAGGGGCGGGGAGAGGCGGTGAGGAGAAAGAAGTTGTGTGAGAGAGTAAGAAGTACAGAGTCTGTGGAAGAGAGAGAGGAGAGAGAGAGAGAGAGAGAGAGAGAGGAGGAGAGAAGAAATTACAGGTGCTTGCACAAGAATACACAACCCCCCATCGCCACAGGGGAGAGGAACCACACCAGAGCAAATGATACACCTGTGCTGTTCACTGGTAGGAGGAGAAGACGTGGCTGGTGAATTGATGTCTGAGTTATTGTTAGAAAACTGCCCAGGTGGTGGTGGTGGTGGGTAGGTGGTGGGTGGTGGTGGTGGTGGTAGGTGGTGGTGGTAGGTAGGAAACAGGCTTGGTTTATGCTTGTATTATTATTAATATTATTATTATTGTTGGTGTTGTTGTTGTTGTTGTTGTTGTTGTTACAAGTTGTTGTTTTGACTCAAAAACCACTTATAATAACAACAATGGCAGCAAGTAAACTACATAATAACAACATCAATAATAACGATAAAAAGAGTATACAGATTATTGATCCACCAATTCTCCACCTCACGATTTCCATGAACGCTCATAAATTATCCTAAAATGTCTCCCAACCATGATAATAACCTTATTTATTTCCCATTTCACCAGAGATTTATGTCTTTTCGATTTGCAGGTCGAGTCAAGACATGGTAGAGCATCTACCCCCTAGAGGCTGGTTGAACCCCAGTCAGTTTCAGAGGGCTGGTGTGATTTGCTATTGGTGCAAATAATGAGCTGTTTGTCTTCCAGATATGAAAGGGTGACGGCCACACGGAGAGGGAGGAGAAGGTGTAAAATGTTCTACTTGTCTAGTTACAGAATCTCTATAACAGGAGAATTTAAAATATCTATTTGAACTGATTTAGAGGTTTTAATTGGTAGAATATATATATATGTGAGTTAAACGGGTCAAGAGATGGTAAATTAACCTTCCGTTTATTTTTCCTTGCAA